>NW_028318784.1:7814208-7970489 GCF_062004578.1 Staurois parvus
TTTGCCTACTTTAAAAGTTAGCTTCAGTGATAAACTCATTCACTTTCATTCACATATTTGTTCATATTTGGAGAGTGATTGGTCACTCCCACGGGTCTGATACAGGAGTCCATCATGATGGCAGAACAACTGGTACTGCAGGCTGACTTGCTCGACTATTTTCAGGCCCAACTGTAGGGCAATGTACAAGAGTCAGTAGTTTGTAGAGCAGAATCTAGGGGTCAGCAGGACAGAGGACAGGGTCAGCAGCGCAGCACATGGAGTCAGTAGAGCAGTGGATGGTGTCCATAGGGCACTGGACAGTCAGTAGAGCAGAGAATGGTGCTAGTAGGGCATTGGAAGGTGTCAGAAAAGCAGTGGATGGTGTCAGTAGAACAGTGGGCATATTCAGTAGAGCAGAGAATGGTGTCAGTAGGGCAGTGGATGGTGGCAGTAGGGCAGTGGATGATGTCAGTAAAGCAGTGGACAGTATCAGGAGAGCAGAGAATGGTGTCAGTAGAGCAGTGGACGGTTTCAGTCAGTACAACAGTGACTAGTGTCAGTAGAGCAGTGGACAGGGTCAGTAAGACAGCAAACTCATTGGCTCGGCAATGGCAAAGTGAAATCATGCTTTCAGTGAGCTCTGCAAGGCACAATAGCCTTGACTGACAGTAAAAAGTATGCACTGCTAACCTACTCAGGACTTCGGAGCTTAATACTCCTGAACCAAGGACATTTTACAGTATAGTGGTGGAGGGTGCTTTGACTGAACAGTGTCCAGCAGGAATGAAGGCTGAGCTTGCAGAGTAGAGCACAGAAACACCAGCAACATACTACTCTTTGTTCTCCTGGTGCGGTGATCCCAGCCGTCCCTCCTCTCTTGTCCATCTTATGTGATGTCGCACACAAGGACCTGGAATGGAAGTGAGAGAAGGGCCAGTCGGGATCAGTGCAGAATACTGAAGAAGCCCAGTGTGTGGGCGTAATGCATAAAGGGGTGGAGTCACACTGGTTACATTGGAAGCAAGGCCATCTTTTGGTCAGGTGAGTCTATGTGTTGTAGAAAGGATTAGCAGCAGCTTGATGTAGCCATATCCCTATCTATGCTTGTTTCGTAGCAATATTTGCCCTTATTTATGAGTGCATTTTATGGGTTTTAATAAAGTGGTTTGTATACGGAGAGCACTCTTAGTTTCATTTGGTTTTGCATGATATCTTCATCTAAATGGGGTGCCAGTAGAGGAGGAAAAGGAGTGGCACGGAGTAGATTGAAGGAAATCTGTGCAAACTTCAACACACAGGTGGTGGATACACTTTTGTGATCCTGTTTACGCTTGTATCATAGCACTTGGGGTGTTAATTTGATGTGAATAGATTGAATTTGAGGGTTTACATAGCGATCTATATACCGAGTGCACTATTAGTCCCTTTATGTTTTGCATGTGATCTGGGCCTGACTGGCAACTTTTGGCCCACGGGGCAAGTACAACCAAGAGGCACATGGTGCAGCGACTTGTCCCCCCTCCCACTCACCCTCTTCCTTGCCTTCTCCCAATCCCCTTCCCAGGCTGAAGCTCTGCTCCAGATACTCTCTGCTCATCTGGCGGGTCAAGCTGGACAGTGCCTGCTACACATGTAGCTGGTCAGCTAAGACCAGTCCTAGGTTGCTAATATGGTTCACATATATGTGTATACCAAACCTGCCAATAACCTCAGTATAGTATATATGTGCATATGTTAAAGCCAAAAGCAGAATCATTGCTGTGATTTATGTCTTTGAATGTTATATGACATTTTTATATTAATTGTGTTAGCAGAAGCAGAAAAGGAAAATATGCCTTTAAGAGTTAGTATAAGGTGAGCCAATCACAGACAGCCTCACACTGCACAGGGCCTTAACCAATCCCAGCCAGTTTCACATTTGTGCCTGTGTAAAACTCCCTGCTAGGATTTTCTAGAGACACATGCTCACCAGACAGAGGAGGAAACAGACAAAGTTCCAATCAGAAAAGCTTTATGGAGGCAGAGAAGGCCAAATAGGTATTTAATGCACTTGTGTGCTCCTCTGTTGTTTAGTAATGCAGGTAGATCTGTATGTAAAAACTGTTGTATGTGTGTTTACTTGTAGTTCCACCGAATTTACAAACTTAGCGAACTTACAAACTTATCGAATTTACGAACTTATGAATCAAGTCACTGTAGAGTAATCATAATCCAATCGAATCTAACGAATCTATCGAGATAAGCTATCGAATCAACCCAATGTAATACGAATTAAACCATTGTAATATGAAAGAAACAAGCCATTGTAAACAGTGTTATATGAAGAAGATTGAAGTTATTAAAGAAGTTAACTAAAGTATTCGGTGTGCTCTTTAAACCTACTGCATCCATAGAGCGGCATTGGAGGAAATACAGAGTAAAGTCAGTCTAATCAAACAAAGAAACAGCAATTGCATAATTTTTCTAATGCCACAGCGCACTAAGCACCAAAGGGTGCTGCGCCTGCCACAGTGGAACTATTACCCTCAGAGGTCAAGCAACAGCGCTCCTCAACTTGCACAGTAAAGAGTACACTAGAGAAACAGAGTGCCAGCATATACTGCCACGCGGAGACACCTCAGCGGAACAACAGTACAGGCCATAGCACGTGGGCATTAGTCAGACTGCAGCTGACTCTTAAAGTGGTATAACGGCAAAGGCAAGACAGTCAGAGAAAGAGCGCCAAACCTCCTGCATTCCTAGAGAGAGAAAGAGATGCATGGGGGGAGGGCCAGAGTCCAGAGCTAGAGTGCCCGCACCGCTATCCATCAAGAGACCACGTGTTGCATTCAGAGAGTTCACGCAGAGCATCTCAAGTCACCGCAGAGCATCGCAAGTCACCGCAGAGCATTGTATAGTCACCGCAGAGCATTGCAAAGTCACCGCAGAGCATCGCAAGTCACCGCAGAGCATCGCAAAGTCACTGCAGAGCATCGCAAAGTCACCGCAGAGCATCGCAAAGTCACTGCATCAAGAAAAGTCTCCTTTAAGATTGACGTTTGTTTCTGCAACCTTCATATCACGGTATCCTGCTTTTCAATTAAGGTCAGAGCTTTCCTTTATTATCCACTTATGCACATAGGTTTCTGCAAGAGACATTTTTGTGCTCAAGAGAATATAGGCTTTTCATAAAAGAGAGAGAGTTATAGTATATGACTCTGAAGTATTTAAAGTGAAAGTCATTTATTGCCTGTGTTTTGGTGCTATTACATGTAAAGTGAAAGTCATTTATTCTTGCATTTGTTAGTATTGCATTTAAAGTGACAGGTCCTTATTTTTCATATTAATTGTTATAGCATTGAGAAATGGCTGAGCCTAGCATTGCCACCCCACTGTTAGCAGATGCAATGATAGATATGGTAGAAGGTGAAGAGCAACAGAACTGTGTCTGAATCTGAAAGGTGCAATGAAACGGTAGTCTCGCCCCAAACAAATATAGCTGAAACAGGTGAACTAAGATGTTCATCACGGGACAGAAAACCGACCCAAAAGGTGCTAGAAAATTTGGAGCAAGAGGCAGCACTGAAAGGAAAAAAGTTCATCCAAATGTATGAGAGGTGGAAAGTATACACCATAGACATTCGCAGAAAGCTAAAACAAGAAAGCATAAAGGAGAATTTGAGTGAAATGATAGAGACAGTAGAAGATTCTGAGTCAGAGCTTATGACAGCATATGTCAACTTGCAGTCGTCCTTGACACCCTCCCAGGATACTGTAAGAAACATGGATACATGTACCGCAGTCACTAGGGATTTAGTGAAGCTTATGAGAGAACTATCATCTGCAGCAAAGTATGATGAAGTAAAGGCATGAAAGGGAATGAATGAGCTCTTCATGAAAGACTATGCTAGGTCCTTAGGAGGAACCACAATCTCAAGTGTGACTTCCATCACTAGCAGAAGTGCCAGCCACATAACAGAGTTCTCAAGTACGTCAGCCAAAAGAAAGGAATTAGCTGAACAACTCGCTGCCAAAAGAGCAGAAGTTGAGATGGAATCTGCCATTGAGGCTCAGCGTCTACGGATGGCTGAAATGGAGGTTCAGCGCCATAAAATGGAAGCCGAAATGGAAGCTCAGAGCCATAAAATGGAAGCCGAAATGGAAGCTCAGCGACATAAAATGGAAGCTCAGAGTCATAAAATGGAAGCCGAACTGGAAGCTCAGCGCCATAAAATGGAAAGTCTGGAAAGGCAGAAGGAAGTTAAGATTATAGAAGCCAGACTCAGAGTGCACAAAGAGGATACGAATCAGGGTAGTCATAGATCCAAATCAGTGCTAAGTGGAGAAGCTGACTCCTACGTTCTTCCTTACGTCCAGGAAAATGGAAGGAAATCTCCAGCATGTAGTGAAGAAATAAGTCATAGTCCTTTCATCCCTGCTCAGAGAGAAAAGAAGAGAGACTCACCTGATTCAGAACAAAGTGGAAAAAGAGAACCAGATAATTCAACTCCCATATGTCATGGCAGTGGTCACGAGGATCTTACAACTGTTGACCCGACGAAACCTCAGAGAATATTTCTCACTAGACTTCCTGTTCCGGAACATACTGTATTCTCCGGAGACGTACTGAAGTTTATAGAGTGGAAGGCAAGTTTTGAAATGATCATTGAACATCATTGCTCCCGTCCAGTGGACAAGTTATTTTACCTCCAGCGGTATACTGGCGGAGAAGCAAAAAAGGTTCTTGAAGGTAACTTCTATAGGAAAGATGAAGAAGCCTACAAGCAAGCTTGGGAAAAATTAAATGCAAGATATGGTCATCCTTTCTTAGTGCAAAGAGCTTTCAGAGAGAAGTTGATAAACTGGCCCAAAATAGGTCCTAAAGAACACTTCAAGCTCCAAGAGTATGGCGACTTCCTGCAAGCATGCAGCAATGCTATCCCACATGTTCAAGGACTAGAAGTATTGAACGACTATCTAGAAAACCACAGGATGCTTGCCAAGCTACCAGAACAAGTGGCTTCTGGATGGAATCGCTATGTGACTAAACAGTTAGATTAAGGCAAAAACTTCCCAAGTTTCAAAGAGTTCTCTGAATTTGTCAATGAGGAAGCACGAATAGCGTGTAATCCAGTAACAGCATCTCATGTCTTAAAACCCTTAGAAGAAAGGCCTACAAGAGAGATAAGACGCGCAAGAGCAACTAGCTTTGCAACCAACACAGCTACTAAAGGTCCAGATGCCCATGAGAGCAAGTTCAACGTCATTACTGGGATCAGTAAAGAGTTTGTACCGACAAGTCTTCTGACTACCTTCAAGTGTATGTTCTGTGAAGAGAATCACTCAATACATAAGTGCCAACGATTGAAGGAAAGGTCTCCAGACGAAAAGAAGAAGTTTGTGTTTGATAATCAGCTGTGTTTTGGATGTTTAAGAAAAGGCCATATTACTAAAGAATGTAAGAAAAAGGTCACTTGCAGCGTTTGTAAAGGACGTCATCCTACACCACTACATGAAGAACGTCCAAAGAAAGAGAAACCCTTAATGCCCAAGGACACTGAGGAAGAAAATAAAGCAACAGTATTCTCTTGCAGAGTGAGAGAAAGAGAAATCAATGGCACGTCAATGGTTGTACCAGTGTGTGTTTCAAATCCTAAAAGGAAGAACAAGAAGGTATACGCCTATGCGCTACTGGATGCCCAGAGTGACGTCACCTTCATTGATCAAGAAATCTGCAAGAAATTACAAGTGGCTACAGAACCAGTGAAACTCAAACTCACCACAATGACAGGAAGAGACACATTGGTGAACAGTCAAAGAGTCAAAGGACTGAGCGTTAGAGGATTCCACTCAAACTGCATATTAGATCTACCTCCAGCTTATACAAAAGACGACATACCTCTGGATCGAGATCGCATACCTACCTGTGAAACAGCCAACAAATGGGAACACCTATCTGTCATATCTCATGAAATGTCCCCGCTGAAGGAATTTGGTGTTGGACTGTTGATAGGCTATGACTGTCCAGAGGCGTTGGTGCCACGAAAGATAATCGCAGGAGGAAAGGGTGAACCCTACGCAGTCCAGACTGATCTAGGATGGGGTGTTGTTGGAGGAAAACGACAGATTACAGATTCAGGACAGGTGACAGGATTGTGCCATAGAATATCTGTCCAAGAGTTACCAACTGTAAGTCCAGCAAAAGTACTCAAAATCCTAGAATCCGACTTTGCAGACGTAAGTTGTAATGAAAAGAGTGTATCCCAAGAGGACATAAAGTTTGTACAAGTTCTAGAAGATAATATTCAGCAAAATCAACAAGGTCATCTTGAAATGCCCCTACCTTTTAGAGAACGACCTCATCTGCCAAATAACAGAGATCTTGCCCTGGCAAGATTGAAAAGCTTAAAGAAAGGGATGGGAAGAGATCCCAAACTCAAAGACGATTATTTGAAATTCATGAAAGAAATCCTCAAAGAAGGGCATGCAGAGAAAGTTGATGGTCAGCCTAAAAATGGAGAAGTGTGGTACATCCCACATCAAGGTGTCTATCACCCAAAGAAACCAGATAAGATCAGAGTAGTTTTTGATTGCTCAGCAAGGTACAATGATGTTGCATTGAACGATCATCTACTAAAGGGACCAGATCTTACAAACACTGTACCTGGAGTACTCTGTAGATTCAGAAAGTATCCCATAGCAGTCATGTGCAACGTTGAAAAGATGTTCCACCAATTTCATGTGAAGGAAGAAGATAGAGACTTCCTGAGGTTCCTATGGTGGGAAGACGGAGATACAGATACAGAGCCAGCAGAATACAGGATGAAAGTACACTTGTTTGGAGCAGCATCATCCCCAGGTTGAGCCAATTATGGTATGAAGTATCTGGCCAATCAAAATGAAAAGGATTGTCCATCAGCAGCAAATTTTTTGAAGAAAAACTTTTATGTAGATGATGGTCTTATAAGCCTAGAATCCTCAGAATTGGCAATTCAATTGGTGAGAGAGAGCCAAGAGTTATGCGCAAAGGGAAACCTGCGTCTTCACAAATTCATCTCAAACGACAGAGAGGTACTAGAATCCATCAGTGACTCCGAACGTGCATCAACAATAAAGAATGTGGATCTTAACTATGATCCTCTTCCAGTTCAGAATGTACTCGGATTGGGATGGAATGTAGAAAACGACAATTTTTTCTTTGAAATATCCATGGAAGAGAAAGTTCCAACTAGACATATCATTCTTTCCACAGTAGCCTCAATATATGATCCGTTGGGATTCTTGGCACCAGTAATCCTCAGAGCAAAAGAAATACTGCAAGAATTATGCAGACAGAAGTTGGGATGGGACGAACCCATACCTGCAGGCTTGAGGCCAAGGTGGGAGAGTTGGATAAGAGACTTGCAAAATTTGAAAGAAATTCGGATACCCAGATGTTTTGTACCTCCTGATTTCGGAAAGTACAAGAAAATAGAACTTCATCACTTTTCGGATGCCAGTAGTCATGGTTATGGTCAGTGCTCCTACATCAGAGCAGTAGGAGAAGGAAAGATACACTGTGCCCTAGTTATGGGAAAGGCCAGAGTAGCACCCAACAATATTCAGACAATACCAAGACTCGAACTAACGGCAGCCGTCGTTTCAGCATCAGTAAGTCAGTTTCTGAAAGAAGAATTGGAATTGAAAATAGATGAAGAGCATTTTTGGACAGACTCACAAGTTGTCCTAGATTACATAAACAATGAAGCTCGAAGATTCCACACCTTTGTCGCTAACAGAGTTAAAAAAATTTGAAAAGCAACGAATCCAGAACATTGGCACTATGTTGACACAAAGCAAAACCCGGCAGATCATGCTTCAAGGGGCCTAAATGTAACAGAACTGAAGAATTCAAACTGGTTCACCGGTCCAGAGTTCCTTTGGGAAAAGGAAATCATACCCAGTGAAGGTTATACAGAACTGTCTATGGGTGATCCAGAAGTAAAGGTAGTTCAAACATTGAGCACTGCCGCCAAGTGTCAAGATGACATACTTGAACGACTAGCCAGATGTTCAAAGTGGAATACAGTCATAAACATAGTAGCTCGAATTCAACGCTTAGCAAAAGGAATCAGAAAGAAAGAATCGTTGAATGTAGAGGAAAGAGTGAAAGCTGAAGAAACGGTTATAAGACTCATTCATCAAAGATTCTACAGTGAAGAATTGAAGAGACTTAGTCAAGAACCTAAGAGACTTCCAAACAACCACCCATTGTACAAGCTTAATCTTATTCTGCAGGAGGGTATACTGAAGGTGGGAGGGAGGCTGGAAAATGCGTCACTACCTAACAGAGTTAAGCATCCAGCAATTCTACCCAAAAATTCTACCTTCACAAGATTGATTATCAATCACTACCACAACAAATCCTTGCATCAAGGAAGAAGCTTTACTCAAAGCTGTTTGAGAGAAGGTGGTTACTGGATAGTGAAAGGAAGCAAAGTTATAGCGAAGTACATAAGTAAATGTGTAATCTGTAGGAAGACACGTAGACCTACAGAAGAACAAAGAATGGCTGATCTACCAGCTGATCGTGTAAACCCATCACCACCATTTCTTTATAGCGGAATGGATTGCTTCGGCCCATTTATCACCAAACAAAACCGCAAGGAGTGCAAGAGATACGGACTGATATTTACGTGTCTAAGCTCCAGAGCAATTCACCTGGAAATGTTGGAAGATATGTCAACCGACGCCTTTATCAATGCCTTAAGATGTTTCATAGCCATTAGAGGTACTGTCAGAGAACTTAGATCTGACCAAGGATCTAATTTTGTTGGAGCAAAGAACGAATTGAACAAGGCTCTAAAAGAGATTGATAAAGAAAAAGTAACTGAGTACTTGTTAGAGAAACAGTGTGATTTTCACATGAATGCTCCACATGCAAGCCATACAGGCGGAGTCTGGGAGAGGCAAATCAGAACTGTAAGAAACGTACTAAGTTCAGTTTTGAAAAAGAGTGCCGGAAGATTAGATGATGCTTCACTTAGGACACTATTCTATGAAGTAATGTCTATTGTTAACAGTCGTCCACTTACAGTCAACAAGATCAACGACCCAACAAGCTTGGAACCTTTAATGCCCAACCATCTACTTCACCTTAAAGCTGATTACATACAGCCACCGCCCGGCAACTTCACCAAAGAGGATTTACACGCAAGGAAAAGATGGCGAAGAGTTCAATATCTATCAGAGCAGTTTTGGAATAGATGGAGCAAGGAGTACTTGGCTCATCTCATACTAAGAAGTAAATGGCAAACGCCTAGAAGAAATGTTCATGTTGATGACATAGTGTTAGTAAAGGAAGACGACTTACCTAGAAGTCAATGGAAATTGGCCAAAGTCCTAGAAGCTCAAAAGGACGAAGAAGGACTAGTAAGAAGAGTATTGTTACAAATGGGAGACTCAAAACTGGACAAAAAGGGAAAACGTCTCACAACTCCACTCAAGTTGGAACGTCCAATACAAAAGTTAGTTGTTCTGCTTGAGAGTAACAAAGACACTTGAGAGTTGAGAAACTGATGGAAAATTCCTCAAATTCATGTTCGAATCCTATTGCTGAGAACATAGAATTATAGGTAATTTTGGTGGGAGTGTAGCTGGCCAGCTAAGACCAGTCCTAGGTTGCTAATATGGTTCACATATATGTGTATACCAAACCTGCCAATAACCTCAGTATAGTATATATGTGCATATGTTAAAGCCAAAAGCAGAATCATTGCTGTGATTTATGTTTTTGATTGTTATATGACATTTTTATATTAATTGTGTTAGCAGAAGCAGAAAAGGAAAATATGCCTTTAAGAGTTAGTATAAGGTGAGCCAATCACAGACAGCCTCACACTGCACAGAGCCTTAACCAATCCCAGCCAGTTTCACATTTGTGCCTGTGTAAAACTCCCTGCTAGGATTTTCTAGAGACACATGCTCACCAGACAGAAGAGGAAACAGACAGTTCCAATCAGAAAAGCTTCATGGAAGCAGAGAAGGCCAAATAGGTATTTAATGCACTTGTGTGTTCCTCTGTTGTTTAGTAATGCAGGTAGATCTGTATGTAAAAACTGTTGTATGTGTGTTTACTTGTAGTTCCACCGAATTTACGAACTTATCGAACTTACGAACTTATCAAATTTACAAACTTACGAATCAAGTCACTGTAGAGTAATCATAATCCAATCGAATCTAACGAATCTATCGAGATAAGCTATCGAATCAACCCAATGTAATACAAGTTAAACCATTGTAATATGAAAGAAACAAGCCATTGTAAACAGTGTTATATGAAGAAGATTGAAGTTATTAAAGAAGTTAACTAAAGTATTCGGTGTGCTCTTTAAACCTACTGCATCCATAGAGCGGCATTGGAGGAATTACAGAGTAAAGTCAGTCTAATCAAACAAAGAAACAGCAATTGCATAATTTTTCTAATGCCACAGCGCACTAAGCACCAAAGGGTGCTGCGCCTGCCACAACACAGGCTCTGAGTTCCCGAACTTTCCAGGGGCTGCAGCAAGGACTTTTTACTCTTCTTCATTAGGTATCCTTTAGGTATAATGTGCACTGTCTATTGCATTAGGGTGTGCAGCCCAAAGCTCAAACACACGTGTGTGTATGTAGTGTATATACACTATATTGTCAAAAGTAATGGGACACCCCTCCAAATCATCGAACTCAGGCGGCACAATCACCTCCATGGCCACAGGTAGATAAAATCCAGCACCTAGGTATGCAGACTGCTTCCAAAAACATTTATGAAAGAGTGGGTGGCTCTCAGGAGCTCAGTGAATTCAAGCGTGGTACCGTGATAGGTTGCCACCTGTGCAATAAGTCCATCCGTGACATTTCCTTGCTGCTAAATATTCCACAGTCAACTGTTACTGGTGTTATAACAAAATGGAAGCAGCTGGGAACAACAGCAAAATGCCATGTAAAATGACAGAGCGGGGTCAGTGCATGCTGAAGCGCACAATGTGCAGAAGTCACCAACTGTCTGCAGAGTCAATATCTAGAGACCTCCAAACATTATGTCGCCTTCAGATTAGCACAACAACAGTGTGTAGAGAGCTTCACGGAATGGGTTTTCATGTACAAGATACTGCATCCAAGCCTTACATCACTAAGTGCAATGCAAAGTGTCAGATGCAGTGGTGTAAAGCACTCCACCACTGGACTCTATAGCAGTCGATATGTGTTTTCTGGAGTGAAAGATCACACTTCTCTGTCTGGCAATCTGATGGAACTGTCTGGGTTTGGCATTTACCGGCAGAACAGTACTTGCCTGACTGCATTGTGAGGTTGTTTTATAGGGGTTGGTCTTGGCCCCTTAGTTCCAGTGAAGGGAATTCTTAAGGCGTCAGTATACCAAGACATTTTGGACAATTTCATGCTCCCAACTTTTTGGGAACAGTTTGGGGATGGCCCCTTTCTGTTCCAACGTGACTGCACACCAGTGCACAAAGCAAGGTCCACAAAGATATGGATGAGCAAGTTTAGGGTGGAGGAACTTGACTGGCCTGCACAGAGTCCTGACCTCAACCCAATAGAACACTGTGATCCAGGCCTTCTCGTCCGACATCAGTGCCTGACCTCACAAATGCACTTCTGGAAGAATGGTCAAACATTCCCATAGACACACTCCTAAACTTTGTGGAAAGACTTCCCAGAGGAGTTGAAGCTTTTTTAGCTGCAAAGGGTGGGACAATTCAATATTGAACCCTATGGACTAAGCCCCTGGTCACATCAAAGCCGATTTTGAAATTGTGCAACTTACAGTGAAGTCGAACGATTTCAAAATGGGTGACCTGCTAATTTCAGTTGCGATTTGCAAGACATCTGACACAGATGTCTTTGCAAATCACAACAAAAGTAGTGCATGCACTACTTTAGAAATCTTTGCGGCTCCGACCAAGTCGAAACCGCACCGATATGACTGCTCTAATAGCGGACAATACGGTGTGACTTGGCATACGATTTTCAAGTCGCGCGGCATGCAAATTGCATGCCAAGTTGCACCCGATTTGACCGGGGTGTAAGACTGGAATACCAATAAAGTTCATGTACGTGTAAAGGCAGGAGTTACAGTACTTTTGGCAATTTAGTGTGTGTGTGTATGCACACACAAACTCATAAGCAGCCATACCATTTTCTTTTCTTCCATCACAAACAGAAGGGAAGAAAATCACTCGATTCCCCCATCATCATAGTCAATGTTAATGGGGAAATCCCTCCCACTGTGCTATTGTATTCTGGCAGTGGGAGGTTTCTCCACTGTCAGAATACAATGATCACTACTGGCAGCTATAGTCACAGACAGTGATTGCACCGAAAAACCCGATGGGCTGTTGATCAACTTCAGTACAACCAGCCTGCCCATAGATGGATTGCAATTTGTCCAATTTCTTATGAACCATCAGAAGAAGAAAGACCCCCCCCCCCCTTACATCAGAGTCCTTCTTACATTGAAAACTCACTTGGAGGCAGGAGAGAGAAGGAAGGGGGAGACTTTACTCACAGCGGATGGATGGATCGGCAGGCTGCACCTCTCCTTTTCTGGCTGCTGGACTTCAAACTTCCCGCCCACACATTTCCTTCTCTGAGGTAAAACACTACCTAGGAGTGTGGACAGGGCAGACACAGGAGGAGAGGGCAGGAGGAACAGAACCAGCTCTCTCTCTCCTCTCCCATCCCTGCAGGGGTTAGCAACTGCCAGTGCTGTCTCTGGGCTGTGAGAGCTTAGCTCAGAGCCCTGCACCCTCTGGGGAGCCATATTCCGGCCTCTTGCCCCAGCCCTCCCACAGTGTCAACAATTGCCACCCTGTCCCCTGGCCCAGTTCGCCCCTGCATTTGATCTCTGTTGGAGATTGGTGCCAAAAGAGGAGAAAAAGGAGCTTCCAGAGGAATTGCTGATGACACAGTATAATCACAAGAAGGGGCAAACAAAGCTGTGTTTGTATAACCTATTATTAGGTTGGAGTCTGTTACCGACATGGGAAGGGAGTACACTTTTGAGCTACACTAAGTGGATTTTAGAAGATCAGTGCACATTACTACACATTAGCAGTGGAAGCACTTTATATCATGGACTTATAGACTTAATTTATTGCACATTATATTGCGCTACATCAATTTATTTTAATTTTTTAAGTACAGAATACCAGTTTATTCCTTCCTTGCACTGCTCTGCATATGTGGGAGGAGCAATTCAGGGGTCAGCAATGAAGGGACACGATCTACCCTTCACCTGCCCGTGATCGAGGGGTTGCCGACCCCTGGTATAAGGTATAAAATCTAAAGGGGTTTTTTATATATTGACTCAAAAGACTGAAATATCATTGTTAGAGGTGCTATTGAGCCATTTGTTATATGTAGCCTTTCC
Organism: Staurois parvus; assembly: GCF_062004578.1. Taxonomy (NCBI): domain Eukaryota; kingdom Metazoa; phylum Chordata; class Amphibia; order Anura; family Ranidae; genus Staurois; species Staurois parvus. Next base: position 7,827,581 of record NW_028318784.1, read on the forward strand.
ACATACTTTAATTTATGATAACAGATCCAAGTTCTTTCAATTTCTTTTCGCTAGAATAAATATTCTTTGTAGTTTATAGAAGGTTAAAGGGAAAGAATTTTGTACTTTCAGCTAGCACCCGTTTTGAATTATTGCTATTTCTCATGCCAAAAAAACAATATGTTTATTTGGAGCCAACCCTTTTTTGCAGGGGAAGGGCGGAAACCCCTGTCAGTACCCAGTTGTGAAAATATATAGGGAGACCTGTTCTGGTGACAGTCATGTATGGCTTGGACTTTTGCGGGCTCCGATTTCAGTTTCCCTCCCCCTACTCGGCAGCCTGGGTACTGCACCACAGCCATTCCTAGCTGACATTTGCCTGGTATTACTGTCAACCCTGCCCCGCATATGCTGTCCAAAATGGTTCCCACCTGCAGAAGGTGTTCCTCCCAGGTGTCACTAAAGATGGCTAGTAGGTGCAAGCGAATCCCTGGCATCCCTCCAACAGCTCGTCTACAACTCCCTGAAAGGTGGCGGGTGCATTTTTCATCGAGAAAGGCATCACCAGGAATTCAAACAGTCCAAAAGGGGTAATGAAGGCAGAGCATTCTATGCACACCCCCGTAATGGCAATTTTCCGGTAGCCCTTAATGCGGTCCAGGGTGCTGGCTTATTGGGCTCCGGCCAGTTGGTCTAGTACAGGGGTCTGCAACCTTTAAGACATAAAGAGCCACTTGGACCCGTTTCCGAAGGGAAAAAAAAGACTGGGAGCCGCAAAACCATTGCAACATTTATAACAAATCCGACACTGCATATATTGCAAAAAGCACTCTGGTCATGAAGGGGGTTTAAGGGCCCAGTAAGCAAATGGGTTAATCAGGGCCACAGTGTATCTTCATAATCACAATCATAGCCTTAGGTCGGTGGTGGGCAACCTTTTTTTTCAACTGAGCCAAATCTCGCCAAAACCACGATTGAAATTTATTTTGACAGCCACATTTTTAAAACTGAAAATACATCCCCCATATAGTAATTCATCCCCCATAGTAATTCATCCCCCATATAGTAATTCATCCCCCATAGTAATTCATCCCCCATATAGTAATTCATCCCCCATATAGTAATTCATCCCCCATATAGTAATTCATCCCCCATAGTAATTCATCCCCCACATAGTAATTCATCCCCCATAGTAATTCATCCCCCATATAGTAATTCATCCCCCATATAGTAATTCTTCCCCCATAGTAATTCATCCCCCATATAGTAATTCATCCCCCATATAGTAATTCTTCCCCCATAGTAATTCATCCCCCATATAGTAATTCATCCCCCATAGTAATTCATCCCCCATATAGTAATTCATCCCCCATATAGTAATTCATCCCCCATAGTAATTCATCCCCCACATAGTAATTCATCCCCCATAGTAATTCATCCCCCATAGTAATTCATCCCCCATATAGTAATTCATCCCCCATATAGTAATTCTTCCCCCATATAGTAATTCTTCCCCCATAGTAATTCATCCCCCATATAGTAATTCTTCCCCCATAGTAATTCATCCCCCACATAGTAATTCATTCCCCATAGTAATTCATCCCCCATAGTAATTCATCCCCCACATAGTAATTCATCCCCCACATAGTAATTCATCCCCCACACAGTAATTCATCCCCCACATAGTAATTCATCCCCCATATTGTCTCAATTCACTTACCTTTGCTCCGCGCGTTCCTCTCGCTGTGTTCCCGCGCCGTTCTGGTCTTCAGGGCGGACTGAGAGAGGAGTTCGTCACTCTGCCCCGCCTACATCCTGGCTGCCCCACCTACATCCTGACAGCCAATGTTCCACGCTCCGCGGGCCGGATTTTTGAGGAGGGAGGGGAGCGGGCGCCCGGCACACAGAAGAGCCGCATGTGGCTCGCGATCTGCGGCTTGCCGACCACCTGGTGGGCAGTGTGCTCCGGAGCCGCAGCAAAGATGAAAAAGAGCCGCATGCGGCTCTGGAGCCGCGGGTTGCCGACACCCGGTCTAGTAGTTTATCCATGCGCAGCATGTGGTAGGCGTTGCTAACAGTGTAGTCATTTAATCGCCTGTAGTCTATGCAGAATCAGGTGCTCCCATTCTTTTTAGGCACTAGCACCACTGGGGAAGCCCAGGGGCTGTGCGAGGGCCTGATAATACCCAGCTGGAGCATCTCTGTGAGCTCTGCTCAGATGGCCGTTTTTACGGAATGGGGGACTCGGTAGAGGGCCTGTTGGATAGGTTTTTGTTCGTGGGTCTCTACATGGTGAAGGGCTAGGTCATTTGAAGTTGACAGCCCGGCCCTCTAATACAGCCCGCATCTGACTTGTTTGCTGGGAGCTTAGGTGGGCCCCAGTGGGAATTTGATCAGGGGAGTAGGCGGCTTTGGTGGCTTGCAGGTGGTTGGACAGGGTTTCTTTATCAGCCTCACCTGTGGGTGTAGGGTAGATGGCCAGTATGGGCAGGGTCCTGTCGTGGTACTCTTTAAGCATGTTTACATGGACTGTGCGCTGCCGTCAGTCATGATCGTCCAGCCTAATCACATAACTAGTCTCGTCAATTTTGCGGCAGATCTTATAGGGTCCTTCCCAGGTGTGCTGTAATTTGTTCTGGGGGTGGGGGACTATCAAAAGAACTTGTTGGCCCTCAGTGAACTCCCATCTGCAGGCCCTACGGTAGTACCACATCTTCTGCCGTGTCTGAGCCACTTTGAGGTTGCTGTGGCCTACGGCAGCAAGTCGGGTTAGCTGCTCTCGCAGTTCCAGTACATAAGATATGACTGGAGTGCCAGTATATTCAACCTTCCCTTCCCAGTGTTCTAGGATTTTCTGTCTGTATAGGATTTCAAAGGGGGAGAACCCTGTAGATTCCTGTGGCACTTCCTGGTATGCAAACAGAAGATGGGGAAGGAGTTTTTCCCAGTCTGTCTCACTGTCTACAAAGGATTTCAGCACGCTTTTTAGGGTCCTGTTAAAGCGTTCACAGAGGCCATTGGCCTGGATGTGGTATGAGGTGGTCTGGATGGCCCTTACCCCACAGGTGTGCCACAGGGATTCTATTACATCTGACACAAACTGGGTGCCTTGATCAGTTAGGATCTCACTGGGGAATCCTACGTGGGAAAAAACAGTGACAAGGATTTCTGCTACCTTTGGTGCCAAAATGCTGGACAGGGTTACAACCTCTGGGTAGCGGGTCGCGTAGTCCACTATAGTAAGGATATATAGTTTTCCCGACTTACTGGGGCATGCCAGAGGGCCAATGATATCTACCGCCATCCTCTGAAAGAGCTCCTCAATGATGGGTGGGGGGGCAGAGCGGAGCCCTTGGGTCGTCCCCCGGGTGCCCTTTCCTTTGACACATATCACAGGTCCGGCAGAAGTTAGCAACGGACCGGGAGATGCCCGTCCAGTAAAATGCTTGGGTCAGTCTTTTTTCTGTTCTCCTTTTCTCCAGGTGTCCAGCTAAGGGAATGTCGTGGGTGATTTGGAGCAGTGGGAACCTAAACAGTTGGAGAACTATCAGCTGTTTAGTTGGTGTCTGAGGCTGGCCTGGGTGGCTTGAGTCTGTCAGGCGGTACAATAGTCCTTGCTCCCAAAGGAATTTCTCCCCGCACTCCCCAAATGGTCCGGCATCCGCTTGGGTCCTAAATCTGCTTAGTGTGGGGTTGTTCCCCTTCAAATTTTTCCTGGTCACAGGTTAGAGTGGTATTTAGGGTTGGGAGCACTCACCGGTTCCAGGGCAGGAGGGGGTTCCAGTTGGGCTTCCTCAGCTGGCACACCTCGATTGGCTTGGCTCCTGGTCACAGCCCCAACGTAATAGCACCTCAATTCCCCTAAATAATTTCCAAGTAAGACATCTGTGGGGAGCCTGCTCATAACTCCAATCTGGCAGTGCCTTTCCCCAAATCCATAGTCGAGATGGACTGAAGCCCTTGGAATGTGCTGCCTGGCGCCACCTGCTAGTTTTATGGAAAACCCAGGGCCTGGTTTGATGGGCTCTGGTTTTAACACACGGGGGTCAGCAATGGTGAGGAAGGCCCTGGTGTCTCGGAATCCTGTGGTACTTTGTCCATTGATCAGGACTGCTTGCAAGTGGTGCTGCCTCTGCTCTGGGTAGGCAGGGACAAGTGGGTGAACACTGTAGACTGCCCGGGGTGCAATGGCCTTTGTGGAGGTCACCCATTTGCTGGTTGGTGGGGTAAACGGCTCCTTCCCCAGTGATAGTTCAATGTAGTTGACTGGATGGGTGGGGCGGCGGTTTCTGGGACAGCTGGCCTGGAGGTGCCTGGTCTGGTTGCACACATAACACTAATGGTCCAGGGGTGGCCCTGATGGTCAGGGGCGGTAGGAAGGCATTAGAGAGGGCCCTGAAGCTGGCACAATGGGCCGCTGGAAGGGTGGCATGGGAGGCTAAGGAGCTGTTGGGCAGAGCTCTGGGCTTTAGGCGGTTTGGTCACCCATTTTTTTCAATGTGGCTTGATGGTGAGAACCTTGTCTGCCAGCGCAGCAGCCCAATCAAGGGTGGCAGGGTTTCTGTCCTTCACCCACTCGTGCACCTCTGCAGGGCATTGGGTATAGAACTGCTCCTTCAGAAAGGCCTGGATAACATGTTCAAGGGTGAGGGCCTGTTCCCCTTCCAGATAGCGCTTGCAGGACCGTGACATCTTGTGTGCATACATTTTGGAGGAGTCCATATGCACACTGGATGTTTTTACAGCTGCTGTTTTTGGCTTTTGGCATTTTTTTCTACAGCCAGTAAACCCCCCAGCATGTTATCCTATGTGTCCATGCACACATAGACTGTAATCAATGTTTTTTGGCTGGGACGGTTTTTTTCTGGAAAAAAAACCCAGGACTAGTGGGTTTCTGGAGGAGGTTTTTTAGCTGCAAAAATGCTCTAATGCTGAAAAATGCGGCAAAACGCCGCAAATCGGTGTTTTTGGACTTTTTTTGACCAGAAAAAAATTTATTTTTTTGTTAAAAAAACCCGTTAAAAAACGCAAATGAGAAAAAACACAGGAAAATGCTGCTCAACCCTAATGCAGAAATGCTAAAAAAAAGCTGAAAAACTCACATATTTAATGTGACTTTACACAGGATGAAAGGTCCCGAAAGTGGATCTGGTGGGTTTCCGGGGGTTACAGCGTAGTGTTGCAGCACAGTCTGTTTGACCCTCGTGTAGTCTCGATTCCACTTGGAGTCCATTGTCCAGTATGCAGCAGCTGCACCCTCGACCAGGTGCCGCGCCCGGTCTGCATAGGGTACCTCCAGCAGTTGGCATAAATGTTCAAAGTCCTGGAAGAATCCCTCCACATCTCCTGCAGCTTCACTAAAGGGCTTAAAATCTTTACAAGTCACTGTTGGAGGGTCAGGCCCAAGGGCTCTTGGGGTGGGGAGGGAATCTCGTCCTCTGAGGCCTCCCAGGGTTTCCCTCTCATGGACCCTCCAGATAGTCTGTCATCCAAAGTGGCTCCAGGGTGCAAAATAGCCATCTCCTCCTCATACCAGGTGATCCAGGGGCTCCTGGGGCTTTGGTTGTTTGATGCAGGGTGTTCTGTCTCTGGTTGAGGGACATCCAAGCTGTCAGCCCCTCAAAGACTGGCTTCCTTGATGGGGGTGACCATCTCCTCCTTGAATAGGCCCCTCCAGTGAGGCCTAGTTCTTGGGCCCTCTCCTGCAAACTTGCCACGGTCCAGTTCCTGTATTCACTACCCTGGGCTCGGTCCAGCGTCAGGGGGCTATTGCTCTCCATTGTGACGGAGATGTAGGTGGGACAGATCACAAACAGAGAGCAGTGGGACACACAAGGTTTTTTTTTTTGAGTGATTTGAATGGCACACAATGAGTATAGCAAAGTTCTGGCAAAACAAAAGTTAAGTCTGTACCACAGGGTGGGACATACAACAAGGCAGCAGACTGGCAGGCAATGGGTTAAGTCCGAATGGTACACAACAGGGCAGCAGACTGGCAGGCAATGGGTTAAGTCCGAGTGGCACACAACAGGGCAGCAGACTGGCAGGCAATGGGTTAAGTCCGGTAGGCAAACAACAGGGCGGCAGACTAGCAGGCAATGGGTTAAGTCAGAGAGGCACACAACAGGGCAGCAGACTGGCAGGCAATGGGTTAAGTTCGAGTGGCACACAACAGGGCAGCAGACTGGCAGGCAATGGGTTAAGTCCAAGTGGCACAAACAGGGCGGCAGACTGGCAGGCAATGGCTTAAGTCCGAGTGGCACACAGCAGGGCGACAGACTGGCAGGCAATGGCTTAAGTCCGAGTGGCACACAGCAGGGCGGCAGACTCTGGCGGGCATGTAAGACACACAGAGCCATGCCCACATCTCTACTCCCTCCTCACTGACTGCGATTGACAGCAGCAGGAGCCAATAGCTGCTGTGTCTGAGCCATAGAGGAGGGAGAGAGCCATTGCTCTCCTGCACATTGCTGGATGAAGATCGAGCTCAGGTAAGTATTGGGAGGTGGATGGGGGGATGCTGCATGGGAGATGGGGGATGCTGCATGTAGAAGTTTTTTTACCTTCTTGCATAGAATTCATGAAGGTAAAAAACCTTCTGCATTCACAACCACTTTAAGTATCACGTTTGTTACTTTTAGAGAAAAAAAAGCAGCCTTTGCATGCACAAATTTTATATAAAGCTTTGAACCCATATCATGCTTAGCAATCATGACAATCACTTGTAGCGATCCCCTGCTGGAAATAACCCAGGTCCAGGTACCAGTTCCAGAGCATATCAACAAAATTCAGGCTTAGTCTAGGTCAGTGGTTCTCAACCTGTGGGTCGCGACCCCTTTGGGGGCCGAACAACCCTTTCACAGGGGTCGCCTAAGACCATCGGAAAACACATATTTCTGATGTGTAAAGAGCAGCTACTGTGTAGAAAGCAGCTACTGTGTTGAAAGCAGCAGTACTGGAGGTAAAACGACACTTCATGAATTATAATTACTGGGTAAATAATTTTATGGTTGGGGGTCACCACAACATGAGGAACTGTATTAAAGGGTCTTGGCATTAGAAAGGTTGAGAACCACTGGTCTAGGGGTGTCATTTTGAAGATTTATGGCAGTACTTCAACATAGGCAGGTAGAGGGTGCAGGATACCCAAAAGCACATGCAGGCATTAGGGATGGTCTTAAACATCAGCCGTTCATGTGTTCATCGAACACACAAACGGTAATGGCATTCAGTGGGCTGTTCGCCTGCCATGCCCCACAATGCATTGCGCTCTCACAGTGCATTGTGAGAGCCATGATTGGCCACAGCAATGCACCTGACCACAAGACCAAGGACTTGTCAAAAACTGTTGTTTTGTTTTTTGTTCAATAAAGGAATTTTCAAAAGTCTGACATCTTTATGTTTTACTGAATTTAACCGTTTAGCGAATGGGTCGTTGTACAAGTACCCCTTGCTCTTTCACAATGGGGGGGGCAGCATTAGTGTGCCCCCTTATATAAGGGAGTACCCTGGTGCTAATGAGGAATTTAGGGGGGGGGCCATGATTTTTTTCACCCATTTTTAGGGGGTGGAGTTCCCCTTAAAAGTCCTACCATGTCTAAAGAGCCTGGTATGGCTTTTAGGGGGAACCCCACGCACTGTTTTCCCCCATTTTGGGGAGGTGAGGTTCCCCTTAAAAGTCCTACCAGGCCTAAAGAGCCTGATATGGATTTTAGGGGGAACCCCACACACTTTTTAATTTTTTTTTTATTACTGTGGGGTCCCTCCTAACCTTCCTACCAGTCCTAAAGGGTCTGGTATGGATTAGGTTTGAATGTTCGACCGTGAACCGAACACATGGGTTGTTCAGCCCATCACTGGCAGGCATTAGAGGACTGATTCTCAAGCAAAGTCTTCAGTAGAAGCCTTATGTATTGCTGAAAGAGGGGACAGCCAGCTAGTCCGTAAATGGAGTCACAGTCCTTGTAACATCCTTGGTGTCTAGCACTCAAAGCACAAGCACACCTGGAGCTCTAGGCAAAAGGTCCCACTCACAATGTCCAGACACAGCTCCAAACCAGCTTCCCTTCAAAATTCTTCAGTGAAAGAGTTCCCTCATCAGCCCAGCTTCCAGTGGTGATGTTTACCAGTAAGCCCCTTTAAGTCCAGGTTCCTCCAAGGCCTGCAGCCAAGGGGAGAGATCTCTGAATGGGCCCTCCCAAACATTTATCTTCTCTCCAGCCACACTGTCTGGGTCAGGGTCCTAGGCATTGGCTAGGGTTAGGTATACATTCATATCCTAGTGGCTAACCCTTTCACTCTCTTTCTGGAAGCTTCTTTCTGAGGTAAACAGGAGCGATCAACCACCAGGTTTAAGGATAGACCTGATTACACCTGAAAATAAATTGCTGCTCAACTGACTACAGTAGATCGAAAAACTAAATTTTTCCAGCCTAGTGTTGGGCACTACCATTTTACTGTATCTAAGCTCAGAGACCTAACATGGATATCGGGATCATTGCAGTGAAACATTGTGAAACAAAGCTCACAAATTGTCGCTATATAAAGGCATGCTTTTGTTAGGAGGAATGTCAAATAGTAACTTTTCAGATGGTCTCACTGATGGTGCCGTAGGATGACCTCTGTTACCAAACCAGTTTGTGTAATGCTTGTTTGTAATGTATAAGATAGCAAAATACATTGACTAAATCCATCTTCTAATGTGATCAGTGAGCTCTATGTTCAGTAAACTATTTTCTACTTTACATAAAAAGTTTACACCCAACTCTACAGCAAAGTGGCCCCCATAGCTTTAGTTTGTGCCTGCTCTAGAAACAAGGGGCAAGGTTTACAAATTACACAAACACCATGGCTTTGGGAATTGGTGATCTCAGACCATTTGCAACCTTTTTAAGTTAATGAGCCATAAAGACTTAGCTTTGCTTTGCAAACACAGTACATTATCTTAATGAGACGACAAGAAGGTGACAGTTCTCCCACAAGGATTTACAAGAAGGTGATAAAATCAATACAGCTGATGCTTACAGTCAATCAGAGACTGTCATCAGCACCTCACTGATACACAGCAAGCAGTACAGGATATACAAAGGCACTTCTCGGTAAAGGATTTCACAACTGATGATGGTTTATGTGTTTTATTAAAGGAAAACCATATTAAAATGTAATGGGAAAAAGTACCATGCATGAGTGCCTAGAATTTTCAAATTTCTATCATCCATGGCATTCCAGCTAAATTTGAAATCAGGCTGACAGTGGATGTTTGTGTACTGGCTACTGATATGAAGGTATGAAGGGGTATAGTAGGGGTGATATACATAAATTATATCTGATATATGTGTTGCATGAAAAAAGTGTTCAAGTAGCAAACAAATAAAGCAGTTTAAAGAGATTTCAGTAGAGACTCCTTACAAAATGATACCGCAAGGAGGGAATCCTTGAGCTCTAGCATCTACTGAATGTAGTGCATATACAGTGATGGAACCGAAGGCTGTCTGCACAAAAAAGACTATTGCTAGGCACTAGCATTATAATTGTTTTCACAGGTCACAGATAAACCCAGGTCTTAATGCACAGAAAATAACACCCCTTACAATGACTTCATAGAGGAGGAACCCAGGTAGAAAACATACGGCTTTATTCAGGGAGAGATCAAAGCTGATGGCTGGTAACAGTTTGGAAGGATTGAGCTTCTAAAAGATAACACCAGTACCTATCACTGAACCGATAATGCTGTCTAGGAATTACCTTCATAGTCAAAAATGTAATTCTAATATGAATTCTATTAAATCAAAACCAATCAGATCCATTAAGTTTTATTTATGGTTCTTCTGTATGAGGGTACAACACTTTGGGCTTGTTTACACAAGCTTTGCCCTCTGAAGAGCGATCCATGGAGCATCAATCTTCAGAGGGCATTTCACAGTCACCTCCTGTTTTCACCCCTAAAATCCCGCACCAGTGTGCAAAGCAGTTGTGGCTTGGCACCATTCAGTTTAATGGGTCTCGTTCAGTGGGTGGTATTGCCCATCAAATGCAACAGTGGAGATAAATTTTGCAAAGCTACTAAGCAGATCATCACAGTGATGACATGTGTATGCCCTTGTACTGCTGCCTTTGCATCTTAGTTGGGGGCCATTGGGGCGGGGGCTGTGAAAACACATCTCAGCCAATTGTTTTTTTCACCCTCCCAACTGCAAGTGTAAATTAAGCCTTTATCATATGATTCTGTGTTCTGCAATTTGCTTCTCATGATGCAATGTCTATGAATGAGGCTGCAGTGAGCTCAAGAGCTTGCTTGCAGGCGCAGTCTGCTTTCTCCACTGTAGGCGGCGCTCAAACCAGAGCGGTACTGCAGCCAGAGAGGAAGTCATTAGAAACCTGGTTCCTCTATGGTTTCTTGGTCCCCTGAGGCAGTGTTCCTGTGGTTGATTAATGTGGCAATTAAACTCCCTTATCTGCATTAAATTGGCCTCAGAACCTGTGTAATTAATATGTGTTCAGTTTTAAAGGGATAAGGTGGCAACCCTAACTGGATGGGTCGGACCACATTCCGCCCTTTGAGACAGATGCTGTAGGTGCATCTGAACCTGCTGTGTACAGAAGTCAATTGGAAATGTGAGTGTTTGCCTGGTGTGGCGCTCTCCAGCTGGGTTGCCTGTTGAGCTGAGCCTTTCCTTTAATACAAGTTACTGTTCCTGCAACTGGACTCTGTAATTACTCTGCTGCACCATGCTGTACCTACCCACAAACTGGTGACTGCCAGGCTGCATTCTCACCTTTTCTCATTCAGTGCCTATTAGAAAAAGCTGGTAAATTGTTTTGATTTATTTAGTCATTTTTGCAGTCTAAATTAGCTAAAATTGCCTTAAAAGAAGACAGCCTGCAAAGCTTGGAGATGAACCAGCCCAGCTAGAAGGCCTGAAAGTAGTTCTATCCACAGCTACAGGACAAGCACAGTGTGAGTACCTCTACACCCCAAAGCCTATTATTATTATTATACAGTATTTATATAGCGCCAACGGTTTGCTCAGCGCTGAACATTATAATGGGAGACAGTACACGAGACAGTACAGTAACAATACAATACAATATACGAGGGGTTTGAGGGCCCTGCTCCTTGGAGCTTACAATCTAGGAGGGAGGGGAGAGTGGTACAGGAGGAAATAGCTGTGGGGGATGGAGTGATGGGAAGAGCGGAGGAGATCAGCAAATTAGGTGAGGGCAGGGTAGGCTTCTCTAGAGAGATGAATTTTCAGGGTGCGCCTGAAGGTGAGGAGGGAGGGTGACAGTCTGATGGATTGGAGTAGTGGGTTCCAGAGGATGAAGGAAGCCCTGGAGAAGTCCTGGAGACGGGCATGGGAGGAGGAGACCAGGGAACTGGAGAGAAGGAGGTCTTGTGAGGAGCGGAGAGTGCGTTTTGGGTGCTAGATGGATATCAGGTCGGTGATGTAGTTTGGGGCAGTGTTATGAACAGCTTTGTACGTTAATGTTAATATTTTGAATTTTATGCGTTGGGCAATCGGAAGCCAGTGGAGGGATTGGCAGAGGGGGGTGGCGGATACAGAGAGGTTGGTGGTGGATGAGTCTGGCTGCAGAATTCAGGATAGACTGAAGCGGGGATAGCCTGTGTTGGGGTAGGCCGGCAAGGAGGGAGTTGCAATAGTCAAGTCGGGAGTGAGTGAATGAGTTGCTTTGTAGTTTCTGGAGTTAGGAACGTGTGTATTTTGGAGATGTTGCGGAGGTGGAGTCTGCATGAATTTGTCAGCGATTGGATCTGGGGCTGGAAAGACAGATTGGAGTATAGAATGACACCTAGTACTCTGGTACTGGTACAGAGCCCTTGGGGGTCCCCAACAGAGAGGGGGAGTGAGGGGGAGGTAGCACTGAAGGAGTGTTGGGATAGATAGGAAGAGAGCCAGGAGAGATAGAGAGGAAGAGAGCCAGGAGAGAGCGGAGTCTCTGAGGCCAAAAGAGTATAGTTTTTTGAGGAGGAGGGGGTGGTTGATTGCGTCGAAAGCCACAGAGAGGTCGAGGAGTAGTAGCACTGAGTAGTGGCCATTGGCTTTGGCGGTTAGCAGGCCGTTGGAGAGTTTGAGTAGGGCGGTTTCGGTGGAGTGTAGGGGCGGAAGCCAGATTGTAGGGGATCAAGGAGGTTGTTGTCGGTGAGGTGGGAGCTTAGGCGATTATAGGCTAAGCGCTCAAGGAGTTTGGATGAAAATGGCAGCAGGGAGATGGATCTAAGGTTGTTTAGGTCGGTGGGATGCAGGGAGGTTTTTTTAAGTATGGGAGTGAAGTGCGCGTGCTTCAGGGGGGAGGGGAATGTGCCAGTAGAGAGTGAGAGATTAAAGATGTGAGTGAGGGAGCGTAGGATGGAGGAGGAGGGTGATCGTAGGAGTTGTGTGGGGGCAGGGTCAAGGGGGCAGGTGGCAAGGCGAGCTTCAGAGAAGACCTTAGTGACCTCTTCAGTCGTAACGGGGTCGAAGGAGTGGAGTGTTGAGGGGGTTTTAGCGTGAGGAATGTTGAGTGGGGTGGAGGTCTGGACAGTGGCGAGATCAAAGGAGAGGAGTGTTGAGGGGGTTTTAGCGTGAGGAATGTTGAGTGGGGTGGAGGTCTGGACAGTGGCGAGGTCAAAGGAGAGGAGTGTTGAGGGGGTTTTCGTGTGAGGGATGCTAGGTGGGGCGGAAGTCTGAGCAGTGTTGATGTCCCTGCGAATTGCGTCAATCTTGCTTTGGAAGTGGTTAGCAATCTCATGGGCGGTGAGTGAGGTACTGGGTGGAGGTGGGGGAGGAGAGAGCAGGGAATTGAAGGTGGAGAAGAGCCGGCGAGGGCTGGAGGAGAGGGTATTGATGAGGATTACAAAGTAGGCTTGCTTGGCAGCATGGAGGGAGGAAGTGTAGGTGAGGAAGTGGATTTGTATCGGGTGAACGCTTGCTGGGATCTGGTTTTGCGCCATAGTCACTCTAGCGCACAACTGCGTCGCTTGAGGTTTTTGGTGTGGTCATTCTGCCAGGGTTGAAGCGGTCTGGGTCTAATGTTTTGTGTGGATAGGGGTGCTAAGGAGTCAAGAGCGGCTGACAGCGAGTTGTTAAAGACAGTAGTGGCCAGGTCAAGGGAGAGGTTTGCCGGATGCAAGTTCTGGCAAGTCTTCAGAGGACAGTTCATAGCTTACCCAATCCTTTGTCCTGGAATCAGATACCGTAGCCAGTTGGGCTGGTATTCTGGGCACCAAGGGGACCAAGAATTCCTATACATTGATACATTACTAGAAATCCACACAGAGGACACCAATCTCCTAGAAGGGTATTACTTTACTAAGGACTGTAATGGTTCGCAGTCAAGTATCTGTTGTTCTTTGTAACTATGTGTGCTAGAGCAGGAAACGTCCTCATTCTGCTATTTTTTTTATCAAATTGGGCATCCCATAACCCCTTTACCCTGTCCAAGTTAAATCCCTTAATAATACAAAATAAAAAAAAAAAATCCATGGACTGTTTACTGACTCTGAAGGTACAAGTGTGGAAAATGCGTGTTGCCAGGCTTTGCAGAGCAAAGGGGGCCCAGACCAAATACAACGGCCCTTACTAGGGTAGTGCTACAATTCTATATGAACTATTAGGAAATAATTAGTTTTTATAAGGTGCACTTCCTGACCAGAAGTTCAGGGAAGTGTCACAGAGAGGCAAACAGAGAACATCAGAACAGAAAAAGTAGGACTTTGTTGCAAAATAACACAAATCATTTTTGTATTCACTACTAGTTACATGGAGCTTAATATAAAGAACAATTTTATTCTAAATGTTTAATATTTCTTCAAGCCATGCATATCCCAAAAGTTAACCAAAAGATACCTATAAACCCTAATAGTGTATCTTAAAGTGAATTTGTGCTCTGCTCATGCAGGGAAAGCAGTAGGTTCTCTTTAATACAGGCATATATACTTACCTTTTTTCACTCCTTGTCCACTCTGTTAACCTCTCAGATGCAAATAAATAGAGTGAGCTGCGAGTATCCAGAGTTGTAGTTTTATACAAAGTGACAATACAGCAAGATTGGCTCAGCAGATTGTCCCAGTACTGTCACATGAATAAATCACATGCTCCACACCCACAATTGTTGGAGTGTCTGGAATGATGGAAAATGGAGCTGTGGAACAAAGGAACTGTAAGTACATGCTGCTGGGTGTGGCAGAGGAAAAACAAACCTTTAGCTTTGCTTTGCCCTGAATGGGAAATCACAGATTAACATAAAACTGAAACTGAATTTTTTTGTGTAAACATTTCCTCCTTGGATTAATTTTTATAAGATGCAAATATTTTAGCAATCATCTCAACAGACCCTTACCTTCTGTTGTTCTTTTGAAACTGACATATGGACTAGTCTCGTGCGAACGAGGCCTTATGTTGTAAACAATAAACAATTTTTTTACAGAAAGTGGAGTTTTTCTATAAAGTAGACCTACCCCTAGGCCCTAACCCTAATATCCTAAAGAAAAATTATCAAATTAACAAACTCAGTTTTATCATACTGATGTTATTACAGGTGAAAGCTTGAAATTTTCATCCATTCAAAGTCCATGATGTCAAGAAATTTGTGACAAGGAAGAAAACTTTACAACCACATGGGAGTTCTTGATACACGACACTAACTCATAGAGCAATACAAATACATCATACTGAGAACCGGAGACCACCCCTAGCCTTATCATTGTGAGACTTCTTCAGGTACTATCCCCCTCGCCCCACCCTTGACAATGGTAGCATCATATAACTCATCTTGCCTTTACCATTCTTACCCATAACAAACTTATGACCATATAACCCTCATAACCTTCACTGTTCTTACCCTTAAAAATGGTACCACTATATATTCCATATCACCTTCACCAATTTTACCCTTACCAATGGTACCTCCATACAACTCATATCACCTTCACCAGTCTTACCCTTAACAATGATACCACCATAAAAACGATATCACCTTCACCATTCTTGCCATTAAAGCAGTAGTAAAGCCCCCTTTTTTTATACCTACAGGTAAAAATAAGGCTTACCTATAGGTACAATAAATATCTCCTAAACATGCACCGTTTAGGAGATATTTACTTCAGTAGCAGCAGTAGTATCGGCATGCCATCCATTGAGAGTGCTGTGTCGTGGCTGTGACTCCTGCATGCATGTGTGGGAGTGTCATCATCGCGGCTCAGCCATTTAAACGGCCAGTGCCCATGAACCCGAAAGGAAGACCGGTTGAAGATGGAAGCCCTGGCAGCTGTGACATTAAGGGCTTCGTTTTAAGGTAAGTCTGCCATGTGCTAGTATGCATACTACTACATTATGACATTATCTTGCAGGGGGCCCCTTTTTTTGCAGTTTACAACCGCTTTACCAGTGGTATTACTATATAACCTATATCAGCTTCACCATATAACCCATATCACCTTCGATATTGCTATCCTTAACAATGTACCACCATACAACCCATATCACCTTCACCTTTCTTACCTTTAACAGTGTTAATACCATATAACCTATATCATCTTTACCATTCTTACCCTTACCAGTGTTATTACCATATAACCCATATCACTGTTGCTATTCTTACCCTTAACAATGGTATCATCTTATAACCCATATCACTTTCACCATTCTTAGTTTTAACAATGGTACCACCATATAACCCATATCATCTTCACCATTCCTACCCTTAACAATGGTACCACCATAGAACCCATATCATCTTCACCATTCCTACCCTTAACAATCATACCACCATATAACCCATATCATCTTCACCATTCCTACCCTTAACAATCGTACCACCATAAAACCCATATCATCTTCACCATTCCTACCCTTAACAATGGTACCACCATATAACCCATATCATCTTCACCATTCCTACCCTTAACAATGGTACCACCATATAACCCATATCATCTTCACCATTCCTACCCTTAACAATGGTACCACCATATAACCCATATCATCTTCACCATTCCTACCCTTAACAATCGTACCACCATAAAACCCATATCATCTTCACCATTCCTACCCTTAACAATGGTACCACCATATAACCCATATCATCTTCACCATTCCTACCCTTAACAATCATACCACCATAAAACCCATATCATCTTCACCATTCCTACCCTTAACAATTGTACCACCATATAACCCATATCATCTTCACCATTCCTACCCTTAACAATGGTACCACCATATAACCCATATCAACTTCACCATTATTATCCTTAACAATTGTACCACCATATAACCCATATCATCTTCACCATTCCTACCCTTAACAATCGTTCCACCATATAACCCATATCATCTTCACCATTCCTACCCTTAACAATCGTTCCACCATATAACCCATATCATCTTCACCATTCCTACCCTTAACAATCGTACCACCATAAAACCCATATCATCTTCACCATTCCTACCCTTAACAATCGTACCACCATATAACCCATATCACCTTCACCATTCCTACCCTTAACAATCGTACCACCATATAACCCATATCACCTTCACCATTCCTACCCTTAACAATCGTACCACCATATAACCCATATCATCTTCACCATTCCTACCCTTAACAATGGTACCACCATATAACCCATATCAACTTCACCATTCCTACCCTTAACAATCGTACCACCATATAACCCATATCATCTTCACCATTCCTACCCTTAACAATCGTACCACCATATACCCCTATCATCTTCACCATTCCTACCCTTAACAATGGTACCACCATATAACCCATATCATCTTCACCATTCCTACCCTTAACAATCGTACCACCATAAAACCCATATAATCTTCACCATTCCTACCCTTAACAATTGTACCACCATATAACCCATATCTTCTTCACCATTCCTACCCTTAACAATGGTACCACCATATAACCCATATCACCTTCACCATTCCTACCCTTAACAATCGTACCACCATATAACCCATATCATCTTCACCATTCCTACCCTTAACAATGGTACCACCATATAACCCATATCATCTTCACCATTCCTACCCTTAACAATGGTACCACCATATAACCCATATCATCTTCACCATTCCTACCCTTAACAATCGTACCACTATATAACCCATATCATCTTTACCATTCCTACCCTTAACAATGGTACCACCATATAACCCATATCATCTTCACCATTCCTACCCTTAACAATTGTACCACCATATAACCCATATCAACTTCACCATTATTATCCTTAACAATTGTACCACCATATAACCCATATCATCTTCACCATTCCTACCCTTAACAATCGTTCCACCATATAACCCATATCATCTTCACCATTCCTACCCTTAACAATCGTTCCACCATATAACCCATATCATCTTCACCATTCCTACCCTTAACAATCGTACCACCATAAAACCCATATCATCTTCACCATTCCTACCCTTAACAATGGTACCACCATATAACCCATATCACCTTCACCATTCCTACCCTTAACAATCGTACCACCATATAACCCATATCATCTTCACCATTCCTACCCTTAACAATGGTACCACCATATAACCCATATCATCTTCACCATTCCTACCCTTAACAATGGTACCACCATATAACCCATATCAACTTCACCATTCCTACCCTTAACAATCGTACCACCATATAACCCATATCATCTTCACCATTCCTACCCTTAACAATCGTACCACCATATAACCCATATCATCTTCACCATTCCTACCCTTAACAATCGTTCCACCATATAACCCATATCATCTTCACCATTCCTACCCTTAACAATCGTACCACCATAAAACCCATATCATCTTCACCATTCCTACCCTTAACAATGGTACCACCATATAACCCATATCATCTTCACCATTCCTACCCTTAACAATGGTACCACCATATAACCCATATCACCTTCACCATTCCTACCCTTAACAATGGTACCACCATATAACCCATATCATCTTCACCATTTCTACCCTTAACAATGGTACCACCATATAACCCATATCATCTTCACCATTCCTACCCTTAACAATGGTACCACCATATAACCCATATCATCTTCACCATTCCTACCCTTAACAATTGTACCATCATATAACCCATATCATCTTCACCATTCCTACCCTTAACATTTTAACCACCATATAATGCATATCACCTTCACTTTTGTTCTTATTAGTGGTATCACCATATAACCCATATAATAACTTCACCATTATTATCCTTAAAAGAGAAGTATGGGCTTTTTTTCCCCAATTATACTTACCTAGTTGGATGCAGCATCGGTGCGATGCTGCATCTGTTCCCCGCCAACTCTAAGTGTGAGAACTCGGCCATCACATGACCACTGATTGCTGAGTTCTCACAGCCTCTCTGAGCAGAGAGCGGTGACCAGGGGTGGACTGACCATTTGGAAACCCGGGCACTGCAGTAGGGGGCCCCATGAGATGCCCCTGGTACCTTTTTCATAGGCTTTTTTGAGTTTGGGCAAGGACACATGTTCCCCTATTGCCCGGGGGCCCCATGAGTTGTCAGTCCGCCCCTGGCGGTGACTGTCAGTCACCGCTCTTTGCTCTACTCCCCCCTGCGCTCACTGGAGCTCTAAGTTGTGGAGAAGGAGGGTGCTGCTGGCTCAGGCTCTCAGCAGCTCCCTGAGAGGATCTGCTTTCCCCAGCCTGCACTGCCTGAGTGACATCAGCTGACAGCAAAACCAGGAAAAATGCAGCCGAAAGAGCTTTAGCTGTACTTCTTTAAAAGTACCACCATATAACCCATATCACCTTTCTTCTTAACAGTGGTACCACCATATAATGCATATCACCTTTCTTACCTTTAATAGTGGTTTTACCATATAACCTATATCACCTTCACCTTTGTTGTCCTTAACAGTGATGTCACCATATAACCTATATTACCTTCAGTATTCTTACCCTGAACAATAGATTTTTCCACCATTAATACAAAATCTTATACTAATTTACACTATTATTTTTTTATATAAACAATATACAGTATGTTATATGAAATTTGTTACAAAAACTTTGCCCTGAAACTTTCACATCTTGAGCTAACGGTCTGTTCTTACACATGACATAGTTGCTGAAAAATGAATTGTACTTTTATTGTGCCTCTTTCCCCTAGACTGCCCAAAAATCTATCCTGCAAATGACACACGCCTATTGCAAGCTTTCACCGCGGCCGAGTCGCTGCCTTATATATTGGCCATGTAAAAGTTAGATAAACAGAAAGCTTATATCAGCAGATCACAATATGTGACACGGCGAATAGCGTGCCAACAGCTCACTTTAATATTTTTGGTCTTAGCAGATTTACCTCTTTAAAGGCCAGCGGTGTAATTATTCTATAAAATAAGAGCGGTGCGAGGAGCTGCTGAACAGATATATCATTTCCGATGTATAGATATGAATCTGAAGCAGCTAGGGGCATCCATTTAGGTAATGTAACCTTGAAGAAAGCAGATGCCGCAAAGAGACAAGAATATATATAGATTGTTCAAAATAATTTGAAGGTTACAAGTGTACAGCAAGACTGGAGCTGGAAAAAGTTTTTTTGTGTAAAAGTGGAGGATGACATGTGACAAACTTCATGTTCTAGATCATTAATAGAACTGTGCATGACAGCCCCAATATTGCAAGTGACACGTTGCTGCAAAGGTCCCCTGACCTGATCCAAGATGAGAGCAAAAAAAGTGTAAAACTCTCAGATTAATATGCAACCGGAATCAGTGTCACTAAGCTCTGATGAGTGCATTGTGCGTAAATATCTGGTTTTGCACTTTTTACAAAAAACAAATCTTGAAAAAATTAAAGGAAATTATTTTTTTTTGCCTTTTCTTAAAGTGAACCTGAGCTCAAAAAGTAAGATTTCTTATGTTATAAGGAAACATTAAATATGCCTAAGCAGCACTCTGAAAAATGTATTCTTTTACTGAAAGTGTTACTAAACCCACAACAGTAAAATCAGTCTGTATATGCAGTAAAGCATGCTTGTTATACTCATTGTGGAACCTAAGGGGTTAATGCTCTGCATTGTGTAAAAATGTGGTTTAATCCTGTCTTCTCTGATGCTTCCCTTCTTCCACTGTCCCCAGTCCATCTGCTGATAGAACAGAACCTTGGGGGGCAAGGTGCAAATTCTCAGTTTGGTGTATTGCTGGAGAGTTTTTTTTTCTGGGAGAACGCATGTAATCAGCATAGGGCCAATCAACACTAGCCAGACAAAAGGTCATGGATCCTGCAGCCTCATAGGACAATCAGAGGAGAATGAAAACTCCTCCTACAAGCTTTAACCAGTGGTCTGCTGGACACTGATAGAAGTCACAAGACTGCTCTAACTGCTGATGAGAAAAAGTATTTAGCAGTTTATAATTACTAAAATAATTGCATTTCTATCTGTGTACTGTGGGAGACCAGATATAGTGAACACAGGGTCCTGGGTTTAGTAACACTTTAAATAGCAGTGCACTTCCTGGTATGTGAGTGTGTTTAGGCACTCCTGTTCCTGCAGTCTTGTAGCTGTTTATCTGAAGTGTAAGACCTATGGCACGACTGCCTCTGATTGCTAGTTCCAGGAGATTCAGAGTGAGATTTGGCGATGTCACTACTGTGCTGATCACTGTTCTCCTTGCTGAAGGCTCTGACATGGGGAAGTAAAGCCCTGCCTCTACCAAAATGGCCACCTCCACACAGAGCTGCAGTGTAGAAAAAGACATGGTCAGTCACTAATGGAGGAAAGACCAGCTGCAGGGAGACCACAGGCAATACCAGTGACTAGGTCCTTTGCCATCTTCTTGCCTTTGTTTTGGGCACAGCGTTCAGAGTTTAGTTTTAATGTAAAACCTATAATATAAAAATAAATCTGTTTAAATCTACTTCCAGAAGAAAAAACTTTTTATCCCACAAAAAAAAAATCTTCCAGATTACAAAAGCAAAAAATTGTTTGACAAAAAAACTGACATCTAATCTAAAAGAAAGTCTTCCAGTCCTATAAGGGACCACAATGCTGTGATCCTAAACTGTAAGCTCCAAGGAGCAGGGCCCTCCTAACCCTCTTGTATTGAACTGTATTGTTGCTGTATTGTCTCCCTTTATATTGTAAAGCGCTGAGCAAACTGTTGGCGCTATATAAATCCTGTATTATAATAATAATAATAATCCTGAAATGTTCAAGAAACAATAAAAGGCATCTGTTAAAATATTTAAGGCTTCGCAGAAAACATTTATTTGTACTTTAAATGTTATAGAATCGAATGGAGGGTCCATCGGGCTTATCACAGTACTTCTTGGGTGGACAACAGCATCTTGTTCCATAATTCTGAACAGTCCAGCATTATGTCCTAAGATGTACAGAGGGCAGAGCTGAGAACCAGGGAACACATGGACTGCAATCAGGGGCAGACTGACCATTTGGAAACTCAGGCACTGCCCGAGGGCCAGTGGTCAGTAGGGGGCCCCATGAGATGCCCCTGGTACCTTTTCATAGGCTTTTTTGAGTTTGGGCAAGGACACAGGGGCCCCATGATCCCCTATTGCCCGGGGGCCCCATGAGTTGTCAGTCCGTCCCTGACTGCAATATTCCAGGCTCAGGTAGAACATGTAGCTAGCTGCACAAAATGGGTGCCCTTATGAAAGCTAAATACATTTTTGTTTTTAGGTACTGTACTTGAAGGCAGGTGCAGTCTGTACTCCCCACTGTACATGGCATTTTGCCCAAAGTGGCAATTCAGCAGATGAAGGAAGTCTTGGGGAGCTTATTTTCTCTATGATTTCCTGTGGTTACCTGGGGGCAACTGTCTGTTGGGATGCTGGTTCCCTGGTGACCCCTGTGGACATCTTGGGTGAGGGCAGAGCTTATTTAAGTTCCAGTTCACCTGAATTGGCATGCATTTTGTGAGTGGCTAGAGTAGGGACAGTCTGTTAGGGACAGCACTTAGCGGTAAAGAAAGGTTCCAGAGGAGTAGGTAAAGTGCAGGGACTACATCTCTCTTCTGGAGCAGTTTCCTAATTAGGGTTGACCAGCCAGGCTGTACTTCCACTCCTCCTTGTAGATCTCAGAAGCATCACTCTGGACTGCTGCCGTGAGTTTTGCATGCGTTTCCAGACAGCTGTACTCGCCCACCAGACTTGTTGTAGCTTGTTGGAACATTTCAACATATCCTGTTCTATACAATCCATCCTTGTGTACTTTCTCCCACCACCACAGCACACTGTACCCTGCTAACATACTATTTAATGCCTATCAATATTTATAATTTTATAATATATATATATATATTAAATACATAATTGGTATTTACAGCTGAACTCCAGGCAAACAGCTAAATATACATAAGGGGCATTTTTAACTGCCAAAGAATTTGTATTTATGGACATTCGGTCCTATTATTTACACAGTCAAGCTGCTACCCAGGCTTTTCTCTACTGAGACACAGATTGGTTGGCTCTGATTCCAGTTTGTGATTAGAGAGTGAAGGAGCAGCGGCTGACTGATGCAAAATGCTCTCTCACACCTGATTGGCTCTTACCCTAGGTTCACACCTAAGCGTTTTCTGCAGCGTTTTGCAGAAACACAGTTCAGTTCATTTACATGATTTCCTATGGGACAGGCTCACATCTTCACATTTTCACCCTGTGCATTTTTTGGAAAGGGTCATTGACTTTTTGGAACGCATTACATTGAGTTTTTGGTTCTACAGACTTCAATGGGAACGCTGCAGTAAAGCATGTATTGCGTTTTTGCCGTGTTTTTGGTGAGTTTTGTGTTTAAAATCTGCCTAGCAAAAAGAAAAATTAACAAAAAATTTAAAAAACCTGCAAAACGCATAAAAATGCGTCAAAATCGCAAGTGCGAAAACGCAATGCAAAACACAATGCAGAAACACTTCAAACACAACCTGCATAGGTATGAGCCTAGCCTTAGATCTGTCCTTTCCTTCTCTCAAACTTTAAACTTTACAGAGCTTAACAGGAGGTGGGCAAAAAGTCACATACAGGCATTTAAAGTATATAGATAAAACTTTTTTTTTACCCCTTCCTGCCTAAGGGTAAAACAAATGTTAATGCTTAAGCACAACTTTGCAAGTTTGCCATGTGTTAGTAAAACCGTACATATCATCACAACTACTTTGTGCATCCAGGTGGATTATACCGCGTTTTATTCAGGACAAATTGGGCTTTCATTTGGTGGTAAATAGTAATGAATATCTCCTGATTTTTATTTTAATTTCAAAGGAAAACTGGCGCAAAATAGTAAAAAAAACAATTTTTTTAAATTTAGCTGTATATTACTTACCACTATGATAACCTACCACCAAAGAACAACCAAACAAAATTCTCCTGCTCTTGACGATCATAATGTTCCCACATATGTGTATGTTAGTTGTTGTTTGTACCCGTAGTACAGCCCAGAAACAATAGTGTGCATTTTGCTTTTTTTATGCTACCTAAAACACACTGACACTAACTGACACTGATACTAATTAAAAAAAAAAAAAATTAAATCCTGCCCCCCCAAAATACTGACCCTGATCTTTGACCCTGACCTTCACCTAAACACTAACCCTGGCACTGACCTAGATCAAACCTTGATCTAAGTTTTTTTTGTTTTGTTTTTTATTATTGCAGCACCCCTTTAGTGCAGCTAGGGGGAACTAGACCCTAATGGTTAGTCAGGGGCTAGTTCGCAGCTCAGGTGTGATAGCCAGAGGGTTCAAATTTTGGTCAGGGCTAAGAGACTCTGCAGCCTAGCTCCTCTGGAATTTCCCCATGTTCTGAGGCTTTTTGAGGAGGGCCTTGGAGGCAGTGGGTGGATCTGAGGAGTGGTTGGTTGCACTCTTGAGGGACCTCAACCAATCCCCAACAGAAGTCTTAGCAAGGGGCTGGGGCACCCTTAAAGTGTAAGAGCCTGCCCAGTAGCAGGAGTGTGGTGGTTGGAGACGAGTGTAGAGCAGGAAGATGTGGGGCTGGAAGTAGAAGTCTGCCAGGAGGCCTGGTGAGATGGGGCCTGCCTGCAAGCCTGGAGCTGGAAAGGAGGAAAACTTGGGACTCACTGGCCCCCTGAGAGAGGATCACCAGTATGGCAGGGAAGGAGAAGTCCGGTTGATAGGACTGGTAGCAGCAGCCATCCTGAAAGTGGTACAGAGGATCTGAGTGAGTACACCTGCACCCTTTGGGCGGATGCTAGTTACTGTGCACCTTATGTAAAGGAAGAGGAGCCAGATCCCCTGCTTAGAAAGAAAGTCTCCAGATTGCTAGGTGAAGAGGAGTTAATCCAGGGTCTGGGGTGGTACAACTTGGAGCTGCTGGATAGCGCTCCACTAGAGACTGTGTTGCTGCAGAAGAGAACCTTGTGAATAGTTCAGGAAGTTGTCCTCAGATATCGGTTCCCTTGGGCATCCTATACACCCCTTAACCCTATCCAAGTACTAATCCCCTCAATAAATACCAAAACTAAAGCTCAAAGACTGGATTCTGTCTCCGGATGAAAGTTTGTTTGGGAAATGCTGAGTGACTGGCTGTGCAGGACTATAGGGGGACCCAAATTAATCAGTAATCCCTAAGGAAGTAGTGCTACATTATTATAAATACTATTTTTATTATTTTACACACTGTTGTTTTTTTTTCTCTCTGAATGGAGAGAGAAATACAATGTATCTTTCTCCTCCATTCAGAGAAAGAAAACACGGGGGCGTGCTTCACAGTGATTGATCACTGTAATAGCCAATAAGAGGCTACCACAGCAATCAGGTGACCCAGAATCAGGAGTTCCAGGTTCCAATCGTCAGTACGGGACCCAGGGCTTTCAGTGAGAACCCTGTCTCTGTGCTGGGAATACACCATGAGGAGCGCTCCCAGCACATAGACAGATACACAAATATGCGGCACCATGGAAAAAAGCCCAGTCCAGTGGGGCCGCATATTTAAGTACACTCCGCGGGAATAGGTTAACATTTAGATAGAGTGAAGAGCAATTAAAACCTCTCTCAGGTTTTTATTCCTGCCTGTGCCCCCATTTGGGAAATTCACCCTCTATTTTTCTTATTAACCATTATTATTAATATTATTATGCAGTATTTATATAGCGCCAAAGGGTATGCTCAGCGCTGTACAGTAGCAAGGGGGACATAACATGAGACAAGACAGTAACAATACACTACACACGAGGGGTTCGAGGGCCCTGCTCTTTTGAGCTTACAATCTAGGATCTAGCATTATCACCAAGAGTAAAAACGAATGTAAATCCTAAATTTTGGGTTATCTCCCAGAGCAGTAATAGAGGGAAAATATTCCATTGGAGACACTAGTTCTGACGAACCTGGTGACTGCCAGGGATTCCCTCACTTTGGAAGGATTTTCCCTCACTTCCTGTTGTGGCTATGAGACAGTAAGTGAAGGGAAATCTCCCCAATGGGACACAGATGTCAAAGAAAAAAAAAAAGACAAAAAAACTGCCTTACTCTTTTCAAAATTAATAAAATATTTTGTCTTTAGTTCTTCTTTAAAGTTATCTCACTGAAAAATACGTTTAGTGATTTTTATAATTAAAAATATATTAAATGGTTTAGTTTTATACACATCTGAAGTTTAGCTTCTAATGACAAAAAAGAATTTTCAGAGGCGTTGTACTTTAAGACTGGAAGTAGAAAATTTGCCCAAATGTGCTCACTGCTGATAGGCAGGCTCTCTAGAATGTTGGGTTTAACAGTGCAACTGAGCATCTCCAAAACTACATAAAGTTACTTGGTTTTAGTGTATTTCCTCTTTTGCAGTCAAATTTGAGAAAACCCCATTATATGTTTGTTATGTGTTCCTATTCATACAGTATGCCAAGTAATATTGTAAAAAAATATTTTTTACCTTCTGCATATTCTTTAGGAGCAGGAATGTTTGGATCCTAGTTCAAACCCACCTAAGATATCCCACCAGGAAACTCTTACTGTGCACTGCCAATTATAACCGGCCAAGGTATTCACTGACCAGTTGCCACACATATACATGCCCCTGTTGTACAAGACCCTAATTGCCATGGCATGTGACAAAGGGCCAAAATGGATGCAACTGTGTTAATGAGGTAACTAACTTTCCACTACTGGGACATTGGATGGAACAATGGGAAAATTCCTAATATTACATTCCCAGGCCAGCAATAATTGTCACTGTTGGGTATTTATATAAGCTCCTGGTGGGAGTGGTGTAATAGTAATTATGGGTTTTTTTTTTTTTTTTATCATATTATTATCACATCGTGTTATTTCCAGTGGAGTGTGTTGGTCCACGTGGTCTTTGTGTGCCCAAAAAGTGGCTTGCTAGAGAGACATGCTCCTATGTGGAGAAAAAAGAAGACATTTGGTATTTATACCATGGCTGACATAACTGTATGGATGTAAGTGTTATACAGGGAATATTTTTGGAGTTCAATTGAAAGCCACACTATATTGCCCAAAGTATTGGGACAATCCTCCAAATCATTGGATTCAGGTGTTCCAATCACCTCCATGGTGTATAAAATCAAGCAACTAGGCATGCAGACTGCTTCTACAAACATTTGTGAAAGAATGGGTTGCTCTGGAGCTTAGTGAATTCAAGCGTGGTACCGTGATAAGTTGCCACTTGTGTGATAAGTCCATTCCAAATTTCCTTGCTACTAAATATTCCAATGTCAACTGCTAGTGGTGGTAGTGGGTTTCCATGGCCGAGCAGCTGCATTCAAGCCTTACATCATCAAGTGCAATGCAAAGCGCCAGATGCAGTGGTGTAAAGCATACCGCCACTGGACTCTAGAGCAGTGGGGATGTGTTCTATGGAGTGGCGAATTATACTTCTCTGTCTGGCAATCTGATGGACATGTCTGGGTTTAGTGGTTGCCAGGAGAACATTACTTGCCTGACTGCATTGTGCCAAGTGTAAAGTTTGGTGGAGGGGAATAATAGTGTGGTTTTTTTTTCAGGGGTTGGGCTCGGAAACTTAGTTCCAGTGAAGGGAACTCTTAAGGTGTCAGCATACCAAGACTTTTTGGACAATTTCATACTCCCAACTTTGTGGGAACAAATTGGAGATGGCCCCTCCCTGTTCCAACATGATTGTACACCAGTGCACAAAAAAAGGTCCATAAAGACATGGATGAGTGAGTTTGGGGTGGAGGAACTTGACTAGCCTTCACAAAGTCCTGACCTTGATCCGATAGAACACCTTTGGGATGAATTAGAACAGAGACTGCAAGCCAGGCCTTCTCGTCTGACATCAGTGCCTGACCTCACAAATGCACTTATGGAAGAATAGTCAAACATTCCCATAGACACATTCCTAAACCTTGTGGACAGCCTTCCCAGAAGAGTTGAAGCTGTTATAGCTGCAAAAGGTGGGCCGACTCAGTATTGAACCCTACAAACCAAGACTGGGATGCCATTAAAGTTCATGTGCATGTAAAGGCAGGCATCCCAATACTTTTGGCAATATCGTGTATGTTATCAGATTTTGAATTAGTATTTTTGTTAAATTCCAGAATGGTACATCTTCACCCTGAGGAAGAATAAGAAAAAAGATCAGAAACACATTTTATTACCCAGTATAAGGACTTGTAATGATGACAAAGAGAGTAGTGATATGTTCTAAATCTGATTTGAGGAGTGTGTGTGTGTGTGTGTGGGGGGGGTATATTCAGCTATTATACTTTGGAGCTTGTTATGTAGTACATATCATGGTTTTTTATTCTTACATTTGGATAATTGTAAACTGATATTTAATAAATTGAAGATTTTATACAATTGATTTGGTTGCCATCAAGGTGCCAACAGAGGATTCTTGCATGGATGGTATACGAAATGGGGCAGTGCAGAACTGAGATACTACAATATGGCATATGTAACAAACGGTACAGAATAGGGAATGTACAGCATGGTTTACAAAATGAAGCAGTGGGAATGGAGAATGTGCAACATTGTATACCGAATAAGACAATGGGAATAGAGAGCCTACTGCATGGTATATAGGCTGTAGCAATGGAAATAGGGAACTATAGCCTACTACATGATGTTTGGAATGAGACAGTGTGGAATAAGGAATGTACAGCCTGGTATACGAAATAAGGCAGTGCAGAATTGAGAACATACAGCATGGCATATGGAATGAGGCGATGTAGAATAGGGAATGCACAGCATGGTTTACAGAATGAGGTGATGGGAATAGACAGCCTGCTGCATGGAATACGAAATGATGAGTTGGGAATAGGAAGTGTACAGCATGGTATGAAACCAGGCATTGCAGAATAGGGAAGGTGCAGCGTGGTAAACAGAATGAGGCAGTGGGAACAGAGAACGTACAGCATGGTATACGATCTAAGGCGATGGGAGTAGGGAATGTACAGCATGGTACACATAGCAACTAGATGAGCATATAAAGCATACATTATGGTATATAGAACAAGGCTATGGGAATAAGAAGCATACAGCATGGAATACAGAACAAAACTATGGGAATAAAAAGCATACAGCTTGGTATACAGATTGAGGCGATGGGAATAAGAAACGTACAGCATGGTATAAAGAATGAGGCAATGGGAAGAAGAAGCGTACACCATGGTATAAAGAATGAGGCAATGGGAATAAGAAACGTACAGCATGGTATAAAGAATGAGGCAATGGAAATAAGAAGCGTACAGCATTGTATACAGAATGGAGCAAAGGGAATAAGAAACGTACAGCATGGTATAAAGAATGAGGCAATGGGAATAAGAAATGTACAGAATGGTATAAAGAATGAGGCAATGGGAATTCTTTCTTCAATCTCTCCCTCTCTAATGGCGCATTCCCCTCCCCCCTAAAGCACACGCACATCACCCCCATACTCAAAAAACCCTCCCTGGACCCCACTGACCTGAGCAACCTTAGACCCATCTCCCTGCTGCCATTTACTTCCAAGCTCCTTGAGCGCTTAGTCTACAATCGCCTAAGCGCCCACCTCACTGACAACAACCTCCTCGATCCACTACAGTCTGGCTTCCGTCCCCTACACTCCACCGAAACCGCCCTACTCAAAATCACTAATGACCTGCTAACCGCCAAAGCTAATGGCCACTACTCAGTCCTCTTACTCCTCGACCTTTCCGCGGCCTTCGACACAGTCGACCACCCCCTCCTCCTTAACAAACTACACTTCCTCGGCATCAGAGACTCCGCTCTCTCCTGGCTCTCCTCCTATCTATCCCAACGCTCCTTCAGCGTTACCTATAACGCTACCACCTCCCCTTCTCTCCCCCTCTCTGTTGGGGTCCCCCAAGGCTCGGTCCTTGGTCCCCTTCTCTTCTCCATCTACACCTTCTCCCTCGGCAAACTGATACACTCCCACGGCTTCAACTATCACCTCTACGCCGATGACACGCAAATTTACCCCTCCACCCCTCGCCTCACCCCTTCAGTCTCCGCCCATATCACCCACCTACTGAACGACATATCAGACTGGATGTCGCTCCATTTCCTCAAATTGAACCTTTCCAAAACCGAGCTCCTGATTTCCCCCCCAGCCCATGCCCCCCCCACCCTCTCCATCAAGACCAACAACGCCACCATCAGTCCCACCCCACAAGCCAAAGTCCTAGGTGTCACTCTAGACTCAAACCTGTCCTTCCAACCCCATGTCCAATCGTTGGCAAACTCATGCAGGCTCCACCTCCGCAACATCTCCAAAATACGTTTGTTCCTAACCCCAGACACTACTAAACAACTCGTTCATTCCCTTATTATCTCACGTCTGGACTACTGCAACTCCCTTCTCACCGGCCTACCTCATCGCAGACTATCCCCGCTTCAGTCTATCCTGAACTCAGCGGCCAGACTCATCCACCTTACCAACCGCTCCGCTTCTGCCACCCCCCTCTGTCATTCCCTCCACTGGCTCCCGATTGCCCAGCGCATTAAATTCAAACTACTAACACAGACATACAAAGCCATTCATAATACTGCCCCAAACTACCTCACCGACCTGATACCCAAATACCACCCTACCCGTAATCTTCGCTCCTCACAAGACCTCCTACTTTCTAGCTCCCTGGTCTCCACCTCCCACGCCCGACTGCAGGACTTCTCCAGGACTTCCCCCATCTTCTGGAACTTACTACCCCAATCCATCAGACTGTCACCTACCCTCCTCACCTTTAGGCGCAGCCTGAAAACCCATCTCTTCAGGGAAGCCTACCCCACCCTCACCTAACAGACGATCTCCTCCACTCCTCCTACCACTCCATCCCCCACAGCCACTTCCTCTTATACCACTATCCCCTCCCTCCTAGATTGTAAGCTCGAAAGAGCAGGGCCCTTAAATCCCGTGTGTTTTGTTTTTTTACTGTATTGTCTCATGTTCTGTCCCCCACTATAATGTACAGCGCTGAGCAAACCTTTTAGTGCTATATAAATACTGTATAATAATAATAATGTACAGCATGGTATAAAGAATGAGGCATTGGAAATAAGAAGCGTACAGCATGGTATAAAGAATGAGGCCATGGGAATAAGAAACGAATAGCATTGTATAAAGAATGAGGCAATGGAAATAAGAAGCATACAGCATGGTATACAGAATGAGGCAATGGGAATAAGAAGTGTACAGCATGGTATATGGAATGAGGCAATGTGAATTAGAAGTGTACAGCATGATATATAGAATGAGGTAATGGGAATAATAAGTGTACAGCCTAATATAAGAAATGGGGCTTTTCAGAAAGGGAATAGAGTAAATAGTATGGCATATGGAATGAAGCAATAGGAATCGAAAATGTACAGCAGGATATACAGAATGAAGCAGTGGGAATGGAGAACATACATTATGGTATGCAGAATGAGGTGATGGAAGGGAATAGGAGAGTACAGCATGGTATACGGAATGAGGCCTTGTGGAACACAGAGCATGACATATGGAATGAGGTGGAACGGAATGAGGAATGGACAGCATGTTATACAGAATGATATGTTGGGGACCCTCTGAGGATACGTTTGCTGGCAAAACATGGCGGAGGCACACTGATTTTGCTTTCCACATGACCACCCTCCCACCGCACTAATATCTGGCTGATACTTTATAATGGTTCCAGACTTCCAGGCTACTAATCCAGAGTGCTTTACCTGCTGACCATCACTATGCTGACATAGGATCCCCAATGCTTTTGAAGACTCAGCTAAGTATATATGGCATTTGAGTTTGACTGGTTGTTGATTGCGGTGTTCCTTGAACAGCGTGGATGTTACCCATACTACCAACCTTTGGCAATATCTATTCTAACATATCCCTTACTAGAAATTTTGGATGACACCTATTTACCTCAGTGCTCTCTCTGCTTACTGACAGGAGCCCTATATTCTAACATATGAGAACATGGATGTCTGCATAACTTGGCTTGGCACTGGCATGGAATATTTCATATGACCGCTAGCTGATTTATCTACATTACATTTCTACACCCTCGGCTGCCAGGAACTATGCTTACTAACTTGGCTTACATACAAATTTCTTCTCATACTATATAACCATCATTGCACGAACCTGCCTGCTAATTACACCAATGAGCTTTAATTTGCCCAGCTTTTGCTCTATCATAGCCTACCAGCTCACTGTGCAAATTTGCATTCTGCTTGGAACTGTGTGACCTCATACTTTGCTTCTGTTTTTGCCTAAACAATTTCCATGTTGCATATGTTTTACAGCAAAGAATATAGATTTTATTTTAGAGTTGATGATGGACCTTTGAAGTATAGATGTGTTTATGGAACTATAGGCTGCCTGGTTATGGTTGGGATCCTTTTGGGACTGTTTGCCCAACACCTTTAATTCAACCAAGCCTCTTGCACGGTGGGCCTCATTGCTTGACTCTAATTTGCTGGTGACCTCCCATCCCCCCTCCCAGGTTGGTACTGGGGGAAGTGCTTTGAGCACTGATTTACCATTATTGTCTATTTGTACTTTAAGAAGCATGGTGAATCTATATAGCCTGGTACCAGGCATGATGGTAACATTGTCTATATGCTGAGAAACTAAAGTATTTCTTTATGTCTCTATAATATGTTTTGAAGAGATACAGCCATCATTGTATTAGCTATTTACATTTAAATACATAGATATACACTATAGTGGCAAAAGTATTGGGATACCTGCCTTTACACGTACATGAACTTTAATGCCATCCCAGTCTTATTCTGTAGGGTTCAATATTGAGTTGGCCCACCCTTTGCAGCTATAACAGCTTCAGCTCTTCTGGGAAGGCTTTCCACAAGGTTTAGGAGTGTGTCTATGGGAATATTTGACCATTCTTTCAGAAGTGCATTTGTGAGGTCAGGCATTAATGTCGGACGAGAAGGCCTGGCTCGCTGTCTCCGCTCTAATTCATCCCAAAGGTGTTCTATTGGGTTGAGGTCAGGATTTCGTGCAGGCCTCTCAAGTTCTTCCACCCCAAACTCACTCATCCATGTCTTTATGGATCTTGCTTTGTGTACTGGTGCGCAGTCATGTTGGAACAGGAAGGGGCCATCCCCAAACTATTTGCACAAAGTATAGAGCATGAAATTGTCTAAAATGTCTTGGTATGCTGACACCTTAAGAGTTCCCTTCACTGGAACTAAGGGGCCAAGCCCAACCCCTGAAAAACAACCCCACACCATAAGTTGCTGTTGTTCCAAGTTGCTTACACTTTGTTATAATACCACTAACAGTTGACCGTGGAATATTTAGTAGCCAGGAAATGTCACGGATGGACTTATTGCACAGGTGGCAACCTATCACATGCCACCCTTGAATTCACTGAGCTCCTGAGAACGACCCGTTCTTTCACAAATATTTGTAGAAGCAGTCTGCATGCCTAGGTGCTTGATTTTTATACATCTGTGGCCATGGAGGTGACTGGAACACCTGAATCCAATGATTTGGAGGGGTGTCCCAATATTTTTGGCAATATAGTGTATGCGTGGCTTGATATATATGTAATGTATACATTTTGATGACTATAGTCTTTACTATGAGGCTTATAAAGGTTTTCAATTTTTTTAATAACTATATATTTTCTGTTCAAAAAATTATTTGTGATATCCTTAAAAAAATTAATATATTTATCGGGTCTGAGGCACAAATCAATCCTCTATTTTTCTTTATCATTATGTCACATTTTACCCCAATTTAGTTAGGTCTTTATTGTTGTTTGTATCCCCTTTGCTGCAAATATTAAGCGCAGGCAAAATATGCTCAAGTGTGCTCAAATTCTGTTCTGTTCTGACAGCCAAGGCTCCATAGTTAGAGCTTGCAGTTATCTCCCATCCCTCACACATACCTATTGGCCCAGTCCAGTCTTGCAGGCAGTAGGATGGAATGGGTAGGCGTCAGCATTATCAGAAGATGCTGAAGAGCTTGGCATTTGGTCATGACACCAGACCTTTGGAGGTATCTGTGCTTTATACCCTCAGCAGTTTTTTAAACAGACTGGTTCTCTTTAAAAGCCATCTTTCATTGTAAATGACAAGCAATGGCATTGCTAGCTTTGTTCTGAAAATGCTAATATTCTGCTGTTGTCTGGCTGTGATACTTTAGAGCCACAGACCTGGAAAAAGCATTCAATAAATGAATGTCCAAAAAGTTTAAAAATTCCATATCTCTATATCTGTATTGGCTCAAATATTCCAAAGCATCAAAGGTGTACATTACTTCCCCATGGAGCCAAAACATGATTTTTGGCTGGAGGTAGACTTTAATTGGTTTCACAGTTTGAGCGGAATTGATAAAGAATGGAATTTTCAGACATGGCTACATTGTTTTGAGTAAAGTCAAACAGCTTTGTCAGAAGTATTACCTTTGTAACTATTAGTCAGCAAATTGTCAGTTCTGAATAGAGAAGAGCAACAAGGGGGCGTGTGGACTGTTTTCCCACTTTCTCTGTAATAAGACCTGGCGATTTGTTTCATTACCAAACAAAATTTGGACAAAATTTTAGTTATTCAGAGATTCAGATGTACCACAATCTCCGAATAATAACAGTAATGAATTTCAACTAATCCAAAATAAATGATAACAAAACAACCAAAATCATTTGTTTCATTTGGATGGCATGATGCAATAGTTAAGGACTTTTGTTAATGTTTGAAGCATCTGAAATAATGTAAAGATGTAAAGAATTATCTGAATCGATTCAGATCCATTTCATTTTTATTTTGCATTAACATTTTCTCTTTATTATAAAAAATGCATTACATATTAAATAG
This sequence comes from Staurois parvus, assembly GCF_062004578.1. Lineage (NCBI taxonomy): Eukaryota > Metazoa > Chordata > Amphibia > Anura > Ranidae > Staurois > Staurois parvus. The sequence continues at coordinate 7,861,833 of NW_028318784.1, forward strand.
AAACATATTGCAATAAATACTATAAGGTATAAAAGTGAAATAAGATGATTCCTACTTACTGTGTTTGGGTTGAACAGAGGTGAATCCATCAGAATCTTCGAATCATAACATAACAAATCAATCTGAAATTCATCCATTTGTTACTTTTTTTGGATGCACATGTCTCCATTCGATATTCAATCAGCGCATTCTACAGTTAGGTCCATATCAGGCCCGGATTGGGATAAAAAATAGGCCCAGGCACGTTAGACTGAGCAGCTAATTGTTCCGGGGGGGAGGTGTTCGCGGGGCAGTTGGTGATGGAATATTCACAGAGTCGGTCCTCCGCACTGTAATGTAAAGGAGCACTGTGATATAAAGGGGACTACACTGTAAAAGGGCACTGTATTGATTACAGTGCCCCTTTACAATGCAGTCCCCTTTTTATCATAGTGCCCGTTTACATTACAGTGCCCCTAGAGATCTAATCACAGTGACCCCTGTATATTCAAAGAGATGGCCTAATTCAGCAAAGAGACATCCCCATATAGCAAAGAGACAGCTCAGTCCAGCAAACAAACATCTTCATATAGCAAAGAGACAGCCCATCCAGCAAAGAGACATCCTGCCCAGCAAAGACACAGCTTATACAGCAAAGACACAGCTCGTCCAGCAAAGAGACAGCCCATCCAGAAAGAGACATCCTGCCCAGCAAAGACACAGCTTATACAGCAAAGACACAGCTTGTCCAGCAAAGAGACAGCCCATCCAGCAAAGAGACAGCTCAACCAGTAAAGAGACAGCCTGTCCAGCAAAGAGACAGCCCATCCAGCAAAGCGACATTCTGCCCAGCAAGTAGACATCCCGTTTAGCAAAGAGACATCCCGTTCAGGAGAGAGACAGCCCGTCCAGCAAAGAGACAGCCCATTTATCAAAGCGACATCCTGCCCAGCAAAGAGACAGCCTGTCCAACAAAGAGACATCCTGCCCAGCAAAGACACAGCTTGTACAGCAAAGACACAGCTTGTCCAGCAAAGAGACATCCCATCCAAGAAAGAGACAGCTCAACCAGTAAATAGACAGCCCGTCCAGCAAAGAGACAGCCCATTTAGAAAGGAGACAGCCTGTCCAGCAAAGAGACAGCCCATTCAGCAAAGAAACAACTCATCCAGCAAAGCAACTTCCTGCCTAGCAAAGAGATATCCTGCCCAGGAAAGATACAGCCAGTTTAGCAAAAAGACAGTCCGTTTAGCAAAGAGACAGCCCATCCAACAAAGAGACATCCTACCCAGCAAAGAGGCAGCCTGTCAGCAAAGAGACAGCCACTTCAGCAAAGAGACAGCCTGTCCAGCAAAGCAACATCCTGCCCAGCAAAAAGACATCCTGCCCAGCAAATAGACAGCGCGTTTAACAAAGAGACAGCCCATTCAGCAAGGAGACAGCCCATACAGCAAATAGACAGCCCATCCAGCAAAGCAACATCCTGCCCAGCAAAAAGACATCCTCCCCAGCAAAGAGGCAGCTCAACCAGGAAAGAGACAGCCCATCTAGCAAAGAGACAGCCCATCCAGCAAAGCGACAACCTGCCCAGCAAAGAGACATCCTGCCCAGCAAATAGACAGCACGTTTAACAAAGAGACAGCCCATTCAGCAAGGAGACAGCCCATACAGCAAATAGACAGCCCATCCAGCAAAGCAACATCCTGTCCAGCAAAGAGACATCCTGCCCAGCAAAGAGATATCTTGCTCAGAAAAGAGACAGCCCATTCAGCAAAGAGACCGCCCAATCAGCAAAGAGACATCTCATCCAGCAAAGAGACAGCCCATCCAGCAAAGAGACATCATGCCCAGCAAAGAGACAGCCCATCCAGCAAAGAGACAACTCACCCAGCAAAGAGACAGCCCAATCCACCACTGAGCTGTAACAGTGTGCTGGCGGGTGAAGGAGAGAGGCTGCCTTTGTCCCTTCAGTGCAGCTGTGTGCAGCGGCCGGCTGAGGAGGTGTCTGTGTGTCCTCGGTTCAGCAAAGAGACATCCCATCCAGCAAAAAGACAGCCCATCCAGCAAAGAGACAGCCCATCCAGCAAAGAGACAGCTCACCCAGCAAAGAGACAGCCCGATCCACCACCGAGCTGTAACAGTGTGGCGGCGGGTGAAGGAGAGAGGCTGCAGTTGTCCCTTCAGTGCAGCTGTGTGCAGCGGCCAGCTGAGGAGGTGTCTGTGTGTCCTCGGTGGCGCTTCCTGCCTGTCACTGGAGCCGTCACTGCTGCTCCTCCTGTCAGCCCGAATAGCGGGAGGTGAGCAGCAACAGCAGTCTGTGTTAGCTCTGCCCAGACTGCGGTCGCCGCTTACCTCCTGCTGTGCGGTCTGGTCATCAACAGGCCGCTCTTCTTTAGCTCGGCAACAAATGCCCGGTGTGCCCTATGGCCAGTCCGGGCCTGGTCCATATATATTTGGACACAGGCACAATTTTCATACTTTTGGCTCTGTATGCCGCCAGAATAAATTGAAAAGAAAAAATCCAAATGAATTTGAAGTGCAGACTTTCAGCTATAATTCAAGGGGTTGAATATAAATATCAAGTACAAATTTTAGGAACAGCAACCATTTTTATACAAAGGCCCTCCATTTTCAGGGGCTCAAATGTAATTGGACAAATGAATATAAACATAAATAAAATGTTATTTTTTTATATTTTGTTGAGATTCCTTTACTGGACATTACCAAAGACTGGGTTTCCTCCTTTCTCATGCTTTGCCAGGCTCTAACTGCATGTGTCTTCAGTTGTTCTTTGTGGGTTTTTCTGACTTTAGTTTTGCCTTCAGCAAGTGAAATGTATGCTCAATTGGGTTGAGATCAGGTGATTGACTCGGTCATTGCAGAATATTCCACTTCTTTTCCTTCAAAAGCTCCTGGGTTGTTTTTGCAGTGTGTTTTGGATTTGTCCATATGTGTCTGTGAAGCTCCATCCAATCAACTTTGCTGCATTTGGCTGAATCTGGGCTGACAGTAGATCTCTAAACACTGTAGAATTCATCCGGCTGCTTCTGTCTTCTCTCACATCATCAATAAACACCAATGATCCAGTGCCACTGGAAGCCATGCATGGCCATGCCATCACACTACCTCCTCCCTGTTTTACAGATGATGTTGTGTGCTTTGGATCATGAGCTGTTCCAAGCCTTCTCCACACTTTTTTCTTCCCGTCATTCTAGTACAGATTAATCTTAGTTTCATCCATCCAAAGAATGCTTTGCCAGAACTGGTCTGGCTTTTTTAGATGTTTTTGGGCAAATTCAAATCTGACTTTTCTATTCTTCAGGCTTATTGATGGTTTGCACCTTGTGGTGAACCCACTGTATTTGCTCTCGTGAAGTCTTCTCTTGATTGTAGACTGTCAATCATACACCCACATCCTGGAGAGTGTCCTTCACTTGTCTGTATGTTGTGAATGGGGTTTTCTTTACCATAGAGAGGATCCTGCGAACATCCATCACTGTTATCTTCCATGGACGTCCATGCCTTTTTATGTTGCTGAGCTCACCAGTGCATTCTTCTTTCCTCAGAATGTACCAAACTGTTGATTTGGCCACTCCTAATGTTGCTGCTATCTCTCTGATGGATTTATTTCATTTTTGAAGCATTACAATGGCCTGTTTCACTTGCATGGACTGCTCCTTTGAACGCATGATGTAGGTTCACAGCAGTAGATTCCAAATGCAAATACCACACTTAGAATCAACTCCAGACCTTTTACCTGCTTAATTGATGAAGAAATAATGAAAGAGTAGCCCACAACTGGCCATGAAATGGCTTTCGATTCAATTGTCCAATTTTGATGTACATACCCTCAAATTAAACCTGAGAGTGTGCACTTTCAGCCCATATCTATTATATAACTGTAGCTTGTATATGTTTTGGTAAATACCTGAAAAAAAATTAAAATTGTGCCTGTGCCCAAATATATATGCACCTAACTGTATTTCTCTTTGCGGGTTGGGCTAGCAGGGATGGCTCAGAGTTCATAAGTAATCTACCAAAATAATAAATTAACACGTTAAAATGATTATAGCCAATCTTCCAAAATAACTTCTTGAAATATGAGTTGATTCAGAACAATGGATCTACAAAACAAATCTAAATATATGGAACAAATTCCAAAGACAAATCATTCTAACATAACAAATATGACAAAACAAAATGATCTACGTAACAACTTAATCCAACTCTAAGCACGTTTTTTCGCCATGCACATCTCTAGTCATAAATTGGTATGTAGCGTCCTCCAATACAGTACAGTGACTACTGTGATGAAAGAGACTCTTTAGGAGCCAACCAACAACCAATTCATAGTCACCGTCTCCACACTCCCTTGCTGCTTGGTTGTGCCATTAGAGACACTACAAAATACACTTGGGTATGGGGAAGAAGTGACTTCTTCCCATAATGCAGAGCTCAGGCCCAGTGGTTAATTGCCAGATCTGAATCTTGTAATGTGAGGGGGGCATAACATCATCAACCTTGTGCAAGCTCTAACATGAAGCTCAGAAAAGATATGTATAAGTGGGACAGGGGCCAGATTTAAAACAAAATTCCAGTTATGGATATTTTTACACAGCTAAAGCTTGGAACAATATAACTATGCATATACCATACATGGGGCATCTCTCTAAAAGCTGGTCATCTCTGCTCCCCAGCTCCAGTGCACTCCACTTTCTTCAATGTCCTGTGCCAAATGGCTGCTTTGCTGCATTTTGAACACAGAAGGTCAGCCACTGGGCATGGGTGCCATTCAGGGAACACTTTAAATTTTCTCAACGAATGCAAAGAACCCTCTGATTGAATGCAGTGGAGAGCATGACATCACCACCCTACCTCTCCAGCTTGTTCAGTTAGAAAATGATTTGCATTCATTGAGAAAATGCAAAGTCTTCTCTGAACAACACCCATGCCCAGCAGCTGACCTCCTGTGTTCAAAATGCAGCAGAACATCCACTCAGCATGGGACATGGAAGCTTGCGGATATTACTGGAGTAGTCACAGGTATAATATATGCAAAGATACATTGGTCCAAGCTGTAACTATGTAAAAACATCCATACCTGGAATTCTTCTTTAAATTACATAGTCAGCAGAAAAGTGTCCTTGGAAATTGTTTTAAATGGTGACTTCTATGAATGTTGAAGATGCTGGAAATGCAGAGTAATGTGAAGCTGTTCCTTGTACAGCCTGGAAGAATGTTCACCTGCGTGTGCTTATTCCATTACCAATGAATGACCTTGACTGCTGTTCCTTATGTACTTGACACAGACTAGATGCATACACAGCACTGCCCAATTCATTACTGAACCACTCGGACATCCCAATATAGCAGGTGATGACGCAAGAAATAACTTCATATGTATCGGGTTTTTCACTGAATGGCTTTAAATAGTTCACAGTATGTAACTCAATGTCAAATTATCAATGTCCTATCCCCTTTACAGGCAGGGTATTTTTTCACTGCACCCACTATTTATACATTCACTAGCGGCATGGAAAGTGCAATGGTACAAATGTAAATTGGCTCATAAAGGTGGAGTATTTTCATACCCGCATATAGTACTAAAGCTTCCCATCTCTTATTTTAGATTTCTCTTGCTCTAAGTGAAAGTCGTCACTTGTGCACCTTTGTCAATGTGCTATTGTCCAAAGTTTGGTAACTGGCTGTCAGGTAACCGAGACAAATGCATGGGCAGCCAGAACAACCTATCACTAGGCAATGCAGGCTTTGTTAATCATGCAGTGCCAATTGGTGTAGCCTAGTGGTTGGTATCCTGTTGATAGCGATCTACCCATCAATCTTGGGCAAGTGACAGTTAGATCCTTCTCTTGCTTTGCCAAACCCCAAACTGTTCCTCTCACATATGCAGAGCGATGCAGGGAAGGAACAACCTATTATTCTGCGCTGATCCTGGCTGGCCCTTCTCTTACGTTTATTCCAGATGCTTGTGTGTGACATGGGATGGACGAGTGAGGAGGGCTCAGGATCAGCATGCCTGGAGAACAAGGAGTGACATTTTATTATGTCATAATAAAATATGTTCTATTTTATCCAATATTGTTTATGATTATGCATCTTTATACCCATAATGGTATGGTACCTTAAAAGCCCCATTAGTTTCTCCTACTAGGGTTTATTTTTTTTCACGAGAGCAAGGAGTAGTGTGTCGCTGGCATTTACCTGCTCTACTCTGCAAGCTCAGCAAGTGCCTCCATTCCTGATGGACACTCAAAGTACCAATCTCCACTATACAATGCCCTTGGTTAAAGAGTCTATGACTGGTATGTTGAACTCCAAGTAAATTAGCCATGCATACCGTTTACTGTAAGTCAGGGAGATGGTGCCTTGTGGTTCTTGGTGGGGCTTAGGCACCCTAGAGGGGGACACTAAGAACTACACTTGCTAATTGCCTAGGTTCTAAGCAGGAGTTTGCAGTCATGTGAAATCAGCATTAAGGCACTCCACACTTAGAAGTGAGCTACAATGAACACAGTTAACCCTCCAGTAATCTGTGGCTAGCTCGTTGTACTGTTAACACTAAGCAATCTAGACACCACTACAGTTAGAGAACACTACCAGGTCTGCAGCATTTAGGAATAGGTGCCGCCTGAGCCTGTACCGGCATCCACCAACCCAGCAATATTTGTCACCTCAGTTCCAGTGACATGTCCACAGGTACTAATGGATACAGGAAAAGAGCCTCACTCTGTAACTATGTGCTTGCTTTTGCTCTCTCAGGGGCCCTCTACATAACATAACTCTTCCATGACCTCCTGACTAGGTCCCTAGGTACGCTGTACCACGGGTCCGGTCCCAGTATGTGGGGAGCTGGCTGCTAGTGAAGGGGTCAAGCATAAAACCCCTTCACTACCAGAGTAACCATTACCCTTTGCCAGTCACCCATTCCCTGGCTGCTTGACTGCGTTAAGCAATGATACATGTACGGTTGTCCCTAGCAACAGCAATATAGTCTACAATAGACAGCAAACTACATGCTGGACAAAAGTGTACTGTATTTCCTCTAACCTACAGTACCCTTGTTACAAGCCCTGTTCTTTAGATACAGCAAGCAGTGCACCACTTACAGAGACTTCAGACCAGGCAATTCAGATGAACAACAAGGAAGGTTTGCTGAAGTAGTTAGAGTTCCAGTGAAAATAAAAAAAAAATTAAAAGTCCGCAACTACAAAAAATGTAGCTGCTGACATTTAAAAAATGAACACTTACCTGTCCCTTGATCTCGCAGTGTCTCCCCCGAGCCGGTTTCACCGGCCGCCCTGTGTTCCCAGCGATGGCACCTTCAGTGTGGGCACCTGGCTGTGACAGCTTTCGGCTTCACAGCCGGGTGCTCAGTGTGCATGTGCGAGTAGCGCTGCGCTTTGTGAATGGTCCCATAATTTTCTGGGACCATGTCCCAGAAGACTACAGTGGAGGGAGGGGGGGAGGTAACTTCCGCTTCCAATCACCTAGGTGATTGCAGAGGAAGTGGGAGCGGGTACCTGTCAATTTTGGGTACCTGCTCCCCCACTCCCCAAAGCTGCCAATCCTTAATGTTGAGTGGGGAACCAATCCTTAAAGAGGAACTTCCCCTTTTGGGTGGAGCTCTGCTTTAAGGAAAGCACAGGGACAGTTTTCAAGCAGCATCCTCACATGCTTTTCTGTACAGAGTTCTCTAAGTGCCCAGCAATCCTTTTTAGTCAAGAGTCTATTTAAGCAATAAATCCACAAAGGCAGTGACGGTCCCTCAGAGTCCAGGAGTTGGTGACAATTCACAAAGGGAACAAAATCTACGATTGACAGCTACCAGTCCATGAGGATCTCCAGGCTCCAGACCCCACTGGGGAACCCCTCCACCCAAGGGGGTGACCACTCTGGCAGAGAACAGCTATATTTTGACAGTATTTCCCCAGACAGTTCTCTTAGGGCATTTTAGTGAACCTTTTTATGTGGATCTTTAGAAAATTGGTGGGAAAATCACTTCTTCAGATCCACCACACATCTACATTGTAACAATTCAGATGAGAAACAGTACAGTGAACCCAGATAGCTGCAGAAAATAAGTCAGCACAGTACAAAAACTTTAACCCCTTGTAGGCACCTGCCTACACAAAGCCAATTGAAAACATGACTTCACTCTGCCATTGCCTACCCAATGAGTCAAGTGTCTTAGTGACACTGTCCACTGCTCTACTGACACTGTTTACTGCCCTACTGACATCACCCACTGCTCTACTGACATTGTCCACTGCACTACTGACCCCTATAACCTGCTGACTCCTGTATTCAGTCCTACTATTGACCTCTGTACACCAATACATCCTACTGACCTCTGTACATTACCCTCCATACTACTGATCTCTGTACACTACCCTCCATACTACTGACCTCTGTATACTACCCTCTATAATACTGACCTCTGTACACTACCCTCTATAATACTGACCTCTGTACACTACACTCCATACTACTGACCTCTGTCCACCACCCTCCATACTACTGACCTCTGTACACTACCCTCTATAATACTGACTTCTGTACAATACCCTCCAAACTAGTGACCTCTATACATTGCTCTACATACTACTGACCTCTTTACACTACCCTCCATACTACTGACCTCTGTACACTACGCTACATACTACTGACCTCTGTACACTATGCTACATACTACATACTACTGACCTCTGTACACTACGCTACATACTACTGACCTCTGTACACTACGCTACATACTATTGACCTCTGTACATCGCCCTACATACTACTGACCTCTGTACAGTACGCTACAAACTACTGACTTCTCTACAGTACGCTACATACTACTGACCTCTGTACAGTACGCTAAATACTACTGACCTCTGTACACTACGCTACATACTACTGACCTCTATACAATGCCCTACATACTGCTGACCTCTGTACATTGCCCTATATACTACTGACCTCTGTACACTACGCTACATACTACTGACCTCTGTACATTGTGTACATACTACTGACCTCTGTACATTGCCCTATATACTACTGACCTCTGTACAGTACGCTACATACTACTGACCTCTGTACATTGTGCTAAATACTACTTACTTCTGTACATTGCCCTATATACTACTGACCTCTGTACAGTACACTACATACTACTGACTTCTGTACAGTACGCTACATACTACTGAGCTCTGTACACTACGCTACATACTACTGACCTCTGTACATTGCCTTACATACTACTGACCTCTGTACACTATGCTACATACTACTGACTTCTATACATTGCCCTACATACTACTGACCTCTGTACACTACGCTACATACTACTGACCTCTGTACACTGCTCTACATACTACTGACCTCTGTACACTGCTCTACATACTACTGACCTCTGTACACTACATTACATACTACTGACCTCTGTACATTGTCCTACATACTGCTGACCTCTGTACATTGCCCTACATACTACTGACCTCTGTACATTGCCCTGCATACTACTGACCTCTGTACACTGCTCTACATACTACTGACTTCTGTACAGTACGCTACATACTACTGACCTCTGTACACTACGCTACATACTACTGACCTCTGTACATTGCCTTACATACTACTGACCTCTGTACACTATGCTACATACTACTGACTTCTATACATTGCCCTACATACTACTGACCTCTGTACACTACGCTACATATTACTGACCTCTGTACACTGCTCTACATACTACTGACCTCTGTACACTGCTCTACATACTACTGACCTCTGTACACTGCTCTACATACTACTGACCTCTGTACACTACATTACATACTACTGACCTCTGTACATTGCCCTACATACTACTGACCTCTGTACATTGCCCTACATACTACTGACTTCTGTACATTGCCCTACATACTACTAAGCTCTAAAGTCAGGCCTGATATTAGTCAAGCAAGTCAGCCTGCAGGACCAGTTGTTCTGCCATCAGGATTACTCTCCAAATATGAAACAATTGTGAATGAAAGTGAATGAGTTTCTTAATACAGCAAACTTTTAGGTAGGATAAGTTTATATTTTTACAGGGACATTTCTTTTATTATATTTTTCTATGTTTTCCTCATGTTGTTCTCACTATTTGAGACTTTGCTGGTTCTTAAAGTAGCAAATAAAGTGGTAATTTCTTAAAAAAACAACCCTGGTGATTTTTGATCTCTTTCATGTTGTTTAGGTAGATCTCTACCTCTCAAAGGTTGCCTCTGCTGTAGCCCATGTAGACTAAGTTTTCACATAAACTGGAACTCTGGAATAAGCAAATATTGTCTAAATAGAGGAGGCATGTGTAGTCTTACTTTAATCTTGGTGTGCTTTGTGTATTTCTTTAAGATTTGTGTAGTAACCAAGTGTTATTACACAAATCGTTTAAAAAAACATTATCTACTGTATGTGCGGGAGCTTCCTGTAATAGAGACCGGTTACTGCTGCTCTCCTCCTTGTGCAGGGTGACTGGTCTTGTACCCAACCCCCCCCCCGTAGTTTTCTGAAAGAAGCCTCTAGTGAGTGGGGTCTGTTGGGTCCCTCCTCAGGTAATTTACAGCACAGTGATGATCTCACTTCTACTTTTATATGGTGATATCTGGGTTTGCAAAGGTCTTGTAGTGCATTTTTATCCTCTGTAGTTATTAAGCAATATACACACTAATCGCTGTGATTATTATCTGGAAGTATCTGAAACATCACCATATCTATTTGGACATCGGGTTCATTGCTCCCAGAGCACAAGCGCTGTTGCTGGTTTATAATCTGACCAGCCATTAGCTCTGGTGAGTTCATTTAATCTCCTTTGGTGGTGGATTTCTCACAATTGGTTCAAGTCACTGAAGATATATATATTTTTTTGGACACTAATTTATGTTTGGACACTCTAATTTATTTAAAACACTAATGTTTTTTGGATGATGACATACACTTTTGTATAAGTTTGTTATTAGCGCATACCTTTTAATTTGGACAAGTCACCAACTGTCTGCACAGTCAATAGCTAAAGACTTTGTGTAGCCTTCAAATTAGTACAATAACAGAGTATAAAGAGCTTCATGAAATGGATTTAAAAGGGCGAGCAACTGCATCCAAGCCTTATATCACCAAGGGGAAAGCAAAGCGTTGGATGCAGTGGTGGAAAGCACGCTGTCACTGGACTCTAGAGCAGTGGAGACTTGTATTCTGGTGTGATGAATCACGCTTCTCTGTCTGGCAATCCGGATGATGTGTCTGGGTTTGGCGGTTGGCAGGAGAATAGTACTTGCCTGACTGCATTGTGCCAAGTTTAAGGTTTGGCAGAGGGGGGATTATGGTGTGGGGTTGTTTTTCAGGGGTTGGGCTTAGCCCCATAGTTCCAGTGAAGGGAACTCTTAAGGCGTCAGCATAACAATACATTATGGACAATTTAATGCTCCCAACTTTGTGGGAACAGTTTGGGGATGGTCCCTTCCTGTTCCAACATGACTGCGCACCAGTGCACAAAGCAAGGTCCAAAAGGAACTTGACTGGCCTGCACCTGATAGAACACCTTTGGGATGAATTAGAGCGGAGACTGCGAGCCAGGCCTTCTCATCCAACATCAGTGCCTGACCTCACAAATGCGCTTCTGGAAGAATGGTCAAACATTCCCATAGACACACTCCTAAACCTTGTGAACAGTCTTCTCAGAAGATTTGAAGCTTTTATAGCTTCAAAGGGTGGGCCAACTCAATATTGAACCCTAAGAAGTAACACTGGGATGACATTAAAGTTTATGTGCATGTAAAGGCTGGCATCCCAATACTTTTGGCAATATACAGGTGAAACTCAAAAAATTAGAATATCGTGTAAAAGTTCATTTATTTCAGTAATGCAACCTAAAAGGTGAAAGTAATATATGAGATAGACTCATTACATGCAAAGCAAGATAGTTCAAGCCGTGATTTGTCATAATTGTGATGATTATGGCTTACAGCTCATGAAAACCCCAAATCCACAATCTCAGGAAATTAGAATTTTACATGCAATCAATAAAACAAGGATTGTACATAGAACAATATCGCACCTCTGAAAAGTATAAGCTTGCATATGTACTCAGTACTTGGTTTGGGCCCCTTTTGCAGCAATTACTGCCTTAATGCGGTGTAGCATGGAAGCTATCAGCCTGTGGCACTGCTGAGGTATTATGGAAGACCAGGATGCTTCAATAACGGCCTTCAGCTCTTCTGCATTGTTCAGTCTCATGTCTCTCATCTTTCTCTTGGCAACGCCCCATAGATTCTCTATGGGGTTCAGATCAGGCGAGTTTGCTGGCCAGTCAAGCACACTAATCCCACGGTCATTGAGCCAGGTTTTGGTGCTTTTGAGAGTGTGGGCAGGTGCCAAGTCCTGCTGGAAAATGAAGTCAGCATCCCCATTAAGCTCGTCTGCGGAAGGAAGCATGAAGTGCTCCAAAATCTCCTGGTGGATGGCTGCGTTGACCCTGGACTTAATGAAGCACAGTGGACCAACACCAGCAGATGACATGGCTCCCCAAATCAACACAGACTGTGGAAACTTCACACAGGACTTCAAGCATCTTGCAGTGTGTGCCTCTCTATTCTTCCTCCATACTCTGGGTCCTTGGTTTCCAAATGAGATGCAAAAGTTGCTCTCATCAGAAAATAGGACTTTGGACCACTGAGCAACAGACCAGGTCTGTTTTTCTTTAGCCCAGGTAAGGTGCTTCTGACGTTGTTTGTTGTTCAGGAGCGGCTTGACAAGAGGAATACGACATTTGAAGCCCATGTCCAGGATCCGGCTGTGTGTGGTGGCTCTTGATGCACTGACTCCAGCCTCAGTCCACTCCTTGTGAAAGTCCCCAACACTTTTGAATGGCCTTTTCCTGACAATCTTCTCCAGGCTGCGGTCATCCCTGCTGCTTGTGCACCTTTTTCTTCCACACTTTTCCCTTCCACATAACTTTCTATTAATGTGCTTTGATACAGCACTTTGGGAACATCCAACTTCTTTTGCAATTACCTTTTGAGGCTTTTCCTCCTTATGGAGGGTGTCAATGATGGTTTTCTGCACAACTGTCAGGTCAGCAGTCTTTCCCATGATTGTGATTCCTACTGAACCAGACTGAGAGACCATTTAAAGGCTCAGGAACCCTTTGCAGGTGTTATGGCTTAATTAGCTGATTAGAGTGGGACACTTTGAGCCTTTGAGCCTTTGCAGCTTTTCACAATATTCTAATTTTCTGAGATTGTGGATTTGGGGTTTTCATGAGCTGTAAGCCATAATCATCACAATTATGACAAATCATGGCTTGAACTATCTTGCTTTGCATGTAATGAGTCTATCTCATACATTAGTTTCACCTTTTAAGTTGCATTACTGAAAAAAATGAACTTTTACACGATATTCTAATTTTTCGAGTTTCACCTGTAATGTATTTAAAGTGGTTGTAAAGGCTAATGGTCTATTTACCTTCATGCATTCTGTTATGATCCGCCAGGTGGTGCCTCAGGCTGCCAACTGACAGACCTACCCAGAGCGTGGGGTCTAAGCCCGGGCTGTGCTTTCACCAGGGCCCCTGATGGTGGGGATGGACTTGAAACAGTCCCGGGCCAGGTCACGACCTCTGAGCAGGCCCACCAGTGGCTGAGGAGACCTCCGGGGACATATGCAGGTACCGGGAGAGCCAGATGTGAAGAGGATAGCGGCCCCAGCAGGGTAGTAACGGATCGTGGTCCCGTGGGGGTAAGCGGGGTACAGAATCGGCGGGCAAAGAGTAGTCGGGTCACACGCAGGATCAGCAGGGTAAGTCAGTCCGTAGAATGGTCAGGGCAATCCCGGTCAATCACAGGAGCAGGCAGAGTAGTCAGGGCAATCCGGGTCAATCACAGGAGCAGGCAGCGTAGTCAGGGCAATCCGGGTCAATCACAGGGGCAGGCAGCGTAGTCAGGGTCAAACAGGGTCACTAGACGGGTGCAGGAACTCAGGATCACAGATAGACCTTGCGGCAATTACTGACAGTGCATTGGCCGCCCGAGGCGCGCCCACGGCTTCCACTGCGCATGCGCGGCGTCCTGTCATCCGCGGCTCGCCGGGACCTGGTGCCTGTGTCCCGGCGTGAGCCGTCGCCAGCGCGCATGCGCCGGCCGACAGGACGCCGCGATCCCTGACACATTCTATGCATGAAAAATCTTCTGTGTGCTGCTTCTTCCGCAGCTCCCCGCTAATACTCAGCTGAGCTCCCTCTCGATCCAGCGATGTGCATGGGAGGCTCAGCTGTCCTGGGTCTCTCTCTCCTCATTAACTGAACCACTGCAGTGGGATTCATTGGCTCTCACTGCTGTCAATCACAGCCAGTGAGCCAATGAGGAGAGATCAGGGGGCAGGGCTGATCCACGGCTCTATGTGTCTTATGGATACATAGAGTGGGGCTTGGGATTGAGCACACACCAATGCCCCCATAGCAAGTGGCTTGCTATTGTGAGCATTAGTCAATGGAGAGGAGCCAACAAAGAAGAGAACTGAGGCTGCTCTTTTGAAAAACAAGCGCAAACAAACCTTTAATATCACTTAAAATGAAAGTTTTTGTATCTGGAGTTCATCTTTAACTATAGCCATAACAGAAAATAGATTTATTGACTTATACTAAGCTTATACAAGGTTATTCCATAAGGCAAAATGTCCAGATTGCAGCAAATCAAATAGCATGCAATCATTAATCATCTTTCACGTTTCCGAAATCTATTTAGATGCTGTAGGGTTCACCTCAACAGCTCCGTATAGCTCTATATACTCTTTTACTAAAAAAGCATACATAATCCCAATGAGTGTTGGTAGTTGCAACATGATGTCTGCATGCATGATGACCTTCTCAGCAACCGGGGGCCCCCCTATCAGAAATAATGTAGATATGTGTTCTTGTGTGTAGGGTCACTTCTGTCATAACTGATCTGAACCATGTTATAGGAGTGTCAGTTCTTATGGTGCAGTATAAGCTTTCAAAGGTTTGGTATGTCATTTGCCTTGCTGTCAATGACTATGTTATCATTTCCAAGGATATTAAGTACTGTTTGTTTTATATAAGAGCTAGTGTTCCTTTTTTATGACTAATTGATTACTGTATCAAAATCACAATATATGCAATTCATATTACAGTAATTTTATTACAACACAGGATTTATATAGCGCCAACAGTTTATATAATATAAAAAGAGACAGTACAATTACAATACAGGAATAGAAGGCCCTTGCTCGTGGAGCTTACAATCTAAAGGGAGGGGGAGGTGGTACCAAAGGAAATTTGATGTTGTCAGTTTGTTTTTAAGCCCTAATTGCTAAATGTGAGTTGTAAAAGGAGTATGGTCCCAGATTTACATGTTTTATTATATATGATAAGACGGAGATGTTAGTAATGAAATATAGGACCCTGCATAGTTGGGTTGTGATGTGTTGATAGATTGTATTTCCTGTGTTTGTTGTATATTTTTTGCTTTAATTACAGCAGCAATGATGCCACCTAGAGGTCAATAAAATATATGTCAAGATTGATGCAAAACAATCAGCAAGACAGTAAGGATATACACTGCAGTAATGCTTCGGGCAGCGATTTGGACATGCCTTTCAGCATTCGGAAATTAGAATGAGGGATACCTTTTTTGTACAAAATAAACAGACAAAGGACACACCACTGCCAGGCCCCCAGTTTCTCAAAGAATGAGAAATTATGATGCCAAATCTCATTGGCTCAGACCACAAGTGCTGTTTTCACCACTAAAAGAGCACACAAATTCATACTTTTTTAATAGCCATCTATATATCAGACCAAAAATGGACATCTGAGGAGAGAAGAGGAACAGAGGCATTTGGTCCTAAATGTGAGAATATCCCTGCAAATGGGGGCTCACATTGCTGACTGTCTTCTAAAAGTGATGCACTGGCCTTTATAGTAACTTAAAAAGACAGCAGAGGGCACCAAACTAAGTTCAGTATGTATAAAAAGTCTTTATTTGAAAAGACAACTGGCAACTCACTGGTATACAGTATATCTCATTCCCCAATGTTCAGCCTGAATGCTGTAGCAGCTGCCAGCAGGGTTAATAGACACTAAAGACCAAAACCAGAGCTGGAACCACATTGGAGTGCATAGAGGGTGTAGGACCAGATGTGACGTCGCACCAGGGAGGACCGCAAGTCAGGCGCTTGGCTATGCATTTTGGAGCATAATTGCTCCTTCCCTTGGAGAAAGGAGCAGGCATTCTCTGAAACGCGTAGCCATGTTCCCACTGTCCCTGTGTGCATGGAAACATAGCTGAATATGTGGGACAGTCCTGCACAATCCAGGACTGTTGGGAGGTATGGAGAAGGACAGAGAATCTAAAACTCTCTAATCTTTTCCAAGTTATGGCTCATGTTTCACTCTCTCATTTAATGCATTACCATTCAGCTTCAATCTAAATGCAGCCATGATTTTCAGAAATTGACAAAACGTTCAAATATCTTTTCTTGTAAACATTGCTAGACAGTTTCCCCCCAGTCCTCACCCCCCGCTCCTGTATTTGACACACTATCTTTCCCAGAAGTCGGAGGTCATATTAGAGACATCCATAGTTATATCCTTTACTGCACCATAACTGGAGAAAGGCTGCATATCTTAAAGTGAAATGTTACACGAAAAATAGCTACTGACAGAGGTGCCAACACTTTCTGGTAGTGTCCAGGGGCGGACTGACCATTTGGAAACTCGGACGCTGCCCGAGGGCCTGGGGTCAGTAGCGGGCCCCATGAGATGCCCCTGGTACCTTTATCATAGGCTTTTTTGAGTTTGGGCAAGGACACAGGGAGCCCATGATCCCCTATTGCCCGGGGGCCCCATGAGTTGTCAGTCCGCCCCTGGTAGTGTCTGAGCTTTCCGACTACCTACAGACCCCCATATATTCCTATTGGCCTAACACTATGTTTGGCAGCTCCACTGGCCCATAGAAATGCGTGAAGTATAAGGGGGTGGGCAAGCTTTGACATTCCTAGGAGGTGCTGAAGCTTTGCCCAACCAGAACAAAGGCATTGACAACTGCTGCAGGGTGCAGCCGCCTGCGATTTTTAACCTGCATGCAATTTTATTGTAGGTAGAATCTTCTGCTTTGCACTTATTTGAAATGACTTCAGCGAGAGCTCTGAAATAACCTCTCTCGATATCTACAGAACAGGAGCAGATACAAAATTTGCTGCAGTGTTTATAGATAACTCCGAATAAAACTAGAATTTTACACTAAATGATGAACATTAAGGGGTTATGTTCCTGCTTCAGATACGTGATAGCCACAGATTTACTTTACAGTACAATTATTCTTTATGACAAATGATTCTTGTCATCATCATGTGTTCGCTTTTCCATTACTCGGCACTTATGAATGAGAGAGCACCTTTAAATAACCGGTAATTCAGTGATTTGCCTCTAATCGGTAAGATAACTGTTCATTTTTCTCTTTCCTTAACAAACCTGTTGACCTTTATATAGCGGAAGACTTGAAGGTAAGATACATGCCTAGCCTGGCGGACCTGTCTTGTCAGTCATTATTCTCTCTGACCTTACTTGTGCTCACGGTTTGAAATGTTCTGGATTAATGAGGCATTTGTTCTCCATGAAGAATCTATTTAAAAATACAGTTTTAATGAGTTGCTTAAGATTGATGATTATGATCTGTTTGCTTATACAGTACCAGTTTGTTGCCAGCTTTTGGCAAAGCTACTTTTGGCATGTCACAATGTAACTAGGAATTCTTTTGTGGGACATTAGCAATGCAACAAAATAGGCATGTTCTATTAAATAAAAAAATAAGAATGATTAAAATGATAGTTTTTTTTTTATCCATTCTGTAATTATTATAGGGTTTTATTTTTAATTTATTAGTAGAAACTATGGCAGCTTTTTTAACGCTTGAGGAAACCTTGAAAACATTTTCAGAGCTCGGTGAGCCCCTGAAATAATGTTCTCATATGCAGATCGCGGTACATTAGTGTGATCAGTGAGTTGTAGATATAGCAATAAATAAATAGATACAACAAACGGTAATAAACTATAACAGGATTGCATACTAAATATCTGAATGACCAAGTCACAAAAAACACTGAACTTACATTGGTACTCATTGCAAAACTCACTGCATTGGTGCTCAGTGCAAACATGTAGCTTTGCATTGGTGTTCAGTTAAAAAGAAATAAAGCTGAAATGTAGTTGTGACTATACTTATTTACAGTGTCACTAAACCCACATCATAAAAAAAACTATCAATAAATGCTGTATTACATGTTGTTCATACTCACTCACTATAAGATTCGTTTTTTGTATTCTGCAAAAAACCTGGTTGATCCTGCTGTTCTCTATCCCCCCCCTTCTGTCCATGTCAACAATGCAGTTGGAGATTTAGCAGAGCAGTGTTGGCAGCCAGTGCACATGCTCAGTTTTCAGTGAGATTCTATGCTGAGCATTTCCTCCCTGTCACATCGAATCTAATGTGATTATAGAGTCACTCATGTGGGCATATACACAATGGGAAATGACTGCTCACTCCCTCTTTCGTCCTCCATGCCCACTAAGTAGCTAAACACAATGGAGGTGGGATATTACATCTTGATTGATGGAGGCTTTACCTCCCTGTTATTCTAAGACACAAGCTGGAGGGGTGTGACACAGCCTGTGACTGGCAGAAATCTGCCCATGTCATGTTATTGCCAGAAAATAATAAATATTTGATTTCAAATATATATTTGAATAATGATTTGAAACAGTGTATTTATATGAATAATTTATTTTTACTTTCCCAAAGGCTTGTTTTTTTTTTATTTTGAATATGCGACAAGCAGCAGAGTACTAAAAGCTCCTCCTGCTTAAGTTTCCCTGCAGACAGACTGGGAAAGAGCTTTTTTAAATTAAAATAATTACAGTGGCATCAGACACATACAGAAAGAGATGGTAAAATGGAAATTAAACAGTGTGTGTTTAGCATCACTTTAGTTGCATTGGTCCACTTTGATCCAATGTAAGTACATATATGCCATACCTGTGGAATCCCTGTGGAAGCTGGAAATTACTGTAAGAGGCACCCCTGCTGATTGGAGGCGAATGACACTCTGCAGAAAGTAGCTAATCAGATAGGACCTGGAGGTAGGCTGGTGTAAATTTATTTATTTATTATTTATTCCAGGTACTTTACTTATATAGCGCCGTCAATTTATGCAGCGCTTTTTATATATATAGTACATTCACATCAGTCCCTAACCCTCAAGGGGCGTACAATCTAAGGTCCCTAACTCACATTCATTCATACACATCCTAGGGCCAATTTAGACAGGAGTCAATTAACCTACCAGCATGTCTTTGGAGTGTGGAAGGAAACCGGAGTACCCAAGAGGAAACCCACGCACGTACAGGGAGAACATGCAAACTCCAGGCAGGTGGTGCTGTGGTTGGGATTTGAACCAATGGCGCTAGTACTGCCAGGCGGAAGTGTTAACCATTTAGCTACTGTGCTGCCCATTTAGCCACTGTGCTGCCCATTTACCCACTGTGCCCACTGTAAATGGACACAAGTCTGTTTATAACCGCCTGTCCGTAGGAATGCATGGACCTCCTAATCAGGTCCACCTGAAAAGCTGGCAGATGGACCTGATTGGATGGCCTGTGTGAAAGGGGCAATGCCAGTTGTGTGTTTACATTTTACAGCGTACCTAAAGCTAAAATGTTTTATTTTTTTAATGGCTATAGTAGGGTACTATTGGATTTCTATTGCTGTCTGTTTCCTGGCTGGGAAGGTTCATTCCTCTATTTGTCCTAGAGAACATGAGAAAGAAAGTATTCAGAAATCCAAAATGTTACAACTGTCACCAAAAACATAAGCTAATGGGAAATTCTTGCAATGAGGACAAACCTTCCAGAGACAGCTATTTAATAAGCGGAATCCCCTCATTTTAGAGATATTTCTGTTTTTTTTGGTTTTGGATAAAGTAGGGAAGGGTTAAAACCCAAGCCAGATTAGCTTTTGCTGTCTGTTACCATTGGGGAAATTCATTCCATTCATTTCCTGTCCCAGAGATGCAACAGGAAGATAAAATCTGCTAAAGTTCATACCTGAATTGCACAGAAATGCAGTCCGCGTTTCCGTGTGATTCAGTGCAGTGCGATTTTCACACTGGAGCTCACCATAGCAGTGCATGCGCTACTTTTAAAAAGTCACTGCACCAGAATTGCATGGTACTGTAGTACTGTAGTACCATGCGATACAGTGCAGGCAAATGCACTGTTTGGGATCCGCATTTGGGGTGTTGTTAGGAATACAGAACACTCACAACAGATCGCACACCCAGAGCTTTTTTAACATGGTGCTGGAAATGTGCATGGAAAGGGGGTTTCCTGCACCTCGTTCTGGTGGGAATGAGCCCTTAGGCCGGTCTTTCTCAACCTTTTCAACACAGAGAAACCCTTGAATGAACATTCCGGTTTCAGGGAACCCCCTATAAATCACTATATTTTCAACTCATGATACGTTAGTGTGTTGGTCAGTAGTGATGTCCTTGATGTTTGAGTTGAACTTAAGTTCGGTGAACACATGAACGGTAAGGGCATTCAGCAGTGCTCTGACAGTGCATTGTGATTGGCCAAAGCAATGCACCTGACCACAGGTCAGGTGCAATGCTGTGGCCAATCACATTACAATGAGGCAGAGCTAGCGGTGACATCACCTCTAGCCAATTGTTTACATCGGACCAGCAAATATCAGATAGCAGCGAGTGCTTGGCTGGTGCGGACAGGTCGGCGGGTGTTAGTTTTTTATTAATATTGGCGAGTCGCTGTTGTCACGATAACGCTGGATGCCGTGATTGATAATGGATTACCATGATGGAACCATTTTTTGCCTTTTTTTTTTAACCACTTGCCCTCCTGAGGATTTACCCCTCTTCCTGACCAGACCATTTTTTGCAGTACAGTGCTGCTTTACTTTAACTGACAATTGTGCGGTCATGCAACGCTGCACCCAAATTAAATTTACATCCTTTTTACCCATGAATTGAGCTTTCTTTTGGTGGAATTTGATCGCCTGTGCGGTTTTTATTTTTTGCGCTATGAAAAAAAAAGAAACAACAATTTTGAGAAAAAAAACAATATTTTGGACTTTTTTTCTATTAAATATGTTCAGTAAGAAAATTAAAAAAATCTAATTTTGTCATAAATTTAGGCCAAAATGTATTCTGCTACATGTCTTTGCTAGAAAAAAAATCCCAATACCTGTAAATTAACTGGTTTACATGAAAGTTATAGCCTCTACATAATGGTGGTATAAATACTGGAATTTTTTTTTTCTACTAGTAATGGCAGCGATCAGCGACTTATAGTGGGCATTCTGACACTGGGGGGAACTGACTTGGTGTCACTGACAGCCCCAGTGACATCTATACAGTGATCAGTGCTAAAAAAAAAGCACTGACACTGTACTAATGGCACTGGCCAGGAAGAGGTTAACATGAGGGGTGATCAAAGGGTTAACTGTGTGCTGGGAGTGTTTTACTGGGGGGCCGTGTTTTGGTACTTTACTGTAAGCACACTGCTCTGGATGGCTGCTCTGTGCACAGCAATCCAGAGCAGTGTGCCTGAGCCGACAGGGAGGAGGACTGTTAGTAAACAAAGCAGCCCTCCTCACCGTTGGAGATCCTCGGTAATCACTAGGCGCCGGTGGTTAATCATCGGCCGGGACCCGGTGATTGAGGTCATTGAGGTCACCGGGACCCAGTGATTGTGGATTGAGCTGCGGCCGCGAAATGGAGGTGCGGGTAGGGCGTGTGCGCAGCTTGCGCACGCCCCCTACCCGGAAATACAAAATCATGTTTATATACGTGATTTTGCACACCCCTGCCGCCCTGTAGCAGTATTTCTGCTATAGGGCGGTGGGGACGCGGTTAATAAATGATTTGTCAAAAACTTGTGTTTTTATTTACATTTTACACTTTTTGGGTGAATGGATAGGGGTACTATGTACTCATACTCATTCATAAGGGTGATAAATCACCCCCTGCAGACACCCACAACCACAGCCCAGGGTTGTGGGGAAGAGGCCCTTGTACCCAATAGCAGGGAGACAAGGTGTTTTGGGGCAGGAGAGCCCCCCTACTCTGAAGCATCCCCCCATGTTGAGGGCATTTGGCCTGGTATGATTCAGAAGGGGGAGTGTGCTCACCAGTTCCCCCACCTTTTCTGGCCTGCCAGGCCTGTGCTTCGGATCGAGGGTCTGGTAGGAATTTAGGGAGGTCCCGACGCTTTCCCCCCCCATCTTGTAGGGGTGGGGTTCCCCTTCAAAGTCCTACCAGGCCTAAAGGTCCTGGTAGGGCTTTTAGGGGGAACCCCACGCATTTTTAAAAAAAAAGATTTACTGTGGGTCTCTCCTAACCTTCCTACCAGACCTAAAAAAATGTCAGTCCTGCTGCAGCAGGTTCTACACATTGTATAGATGTGCAACTTTGCTGGTAGATTAAGGGGACCCTCAGGCATGATTTTTTTTTTTACTTTAAGCAATGAAAAATTACTGCCCCTTTACAAATGTTACTTTTTGAAATTTTTTGTTTTTTACTGATCCATGTCCCTCAGGGCAGTACCCAAGTCCCCATACCCCTTTTATGGCCAATAACGTGCATATACGCCTTCAAAATGGGCACTTTTGAATTTACCATTTCGATCCCCATAGACTTGCATTAAGTTCGAAATTTGCGGTCAAACTTTCGTTAAGTTCAACAGCAAACCGGACAGGGGGGTGTTCGGCCCAATACTAATGGTCAGTGGGAAGAATGCTCCTTGCACTTGTGGACAGGGGTAAGAATTACCCCCTTACAGATAGCTAAAAAGTTTAATGGTGTCAGTGGGAACTTATCTGAGAGACAGAAATTGCTCAAGGAAAGCAACCTCCGAAGGAACCCTAGTTGAGAAACCCTGCCTCAGGCAGTTGTCCCCTTAACATTTGTTCCCATTAAAAATTGTCCCTTTACTTCTTGCTCTGGGGACATCCTAGACAATAGACAGTTGAAACAGAGGGGTGAATCTACTCTCAGACAGCAGTAGAAACGTGACTTAGTGTCTATTGTTCCCACACCATCCAAAACTAAAGAAAAAAAAAGTTTTCCCTAAAGATGCACTTTGGCTATCTAGAACTTAATGTAGCACTACCCCTGTAAGAGTTGCCGAGATTTGGGTCCACCTATAGTCCTGCACAGCCAGGTAACACACATTTTCCATTCAGACTTGGATCTAAGAGACAGTAACCAGTCTTTTTTTTTTTTTTTTTTTTATTAGGGGAATTCAAACTTCGATGGGGTAAGGGGGTGTATGGGATGTCCAAGGGAACTGGCAACCGAGGACAGACTTCCTGGAACTATATACAAGTCTCTTTACAGCGCAAAATTCTCTTCTGGAGAGCTAGCCAGCATCTCCTGTTGTACCATCCCAGACCCCAGATACTCATCTATCTAGCTGTTCTGGATGAATCCCTGGGCAGGGGATTTAGTGCCTGTCACTTTAAAGGTTAGACAGTCCCAGGTAGCAGCTAATCCAGTACCCCTTACTGACCCAGGGGGTGCAGGTGTACTCACTCAGTCCTCCTCCTATTAGCTGCTGGGTCAGGGGTTGCTCTCAGGTCTTCTGCTGGGCTGCTCCTTTCCTGTTACATACTGTAGGTGTTCCTCGCTCTTGGGTTCCTGATCTTTCCTCCTTTCCAGCTCCTCTATCTGTACGTGAGCCCCTTTCCATCTGAGCCCCCTCCCAGGCTCCTCACTTCTCCATCTTCCACCCGAAGTCTCCTGATGCTGAGAAGGCTCTGTCACTCTTGAGGGTGTACTGGCCCCTTGCCAAGCCTCTTGTTGGGGATTGGCCACGATTCCTTGAGAGTGCAGACTAGCCACTCCTTACCTCTGCCCACTGCTTCTAGAACTTTCTTCAAAGTTCTAGTGCAGGGGGAGGCCTCAGAGAGCCAGTCTGCAGAGCCTCTCAGCTCCTGACCAAAATTTGACACCTTGACTATTACACCTTGGTGACTACTCAGCCCTTCTAACTGAGAATTAGAATATAGCTCCCCCTAGCTACCCAGGAGGCATTGGGCTGCACTGGACAGCCATGGCCAATATATTCCTAACACATAGACAAGGCAATTTTCTTTGAGTCCTATGAGTTCAGTTCACACCACTGTGCAACATTGGTACTGCTCCCTTCACAGTGCACACCAGTGACCAGGGTATAACACAGCAACTGGTGTGGACAATCCCTAAAGTAGATGTTATTTACTGTATGCCTAAACTACGGGTACATGCAGACTGGATGCTGATAACTGCCCTGGATGTTTTTCTTCTGGCAGCAAAAAAAGTTTGATGCTGGTAAAAGTGTGTATTGTGTTTAGCACATTTACCAACATGAAGTGCTTGAGCATTTATTCATTTTATTGGCCAGAATAAATAATTTATTCTGGCCATTGAAATGAAAAAATAACCAAGAGCTAAACGTGTCTAGCATTAATGCCTATTTAGCAGTGTACACACATTTTTTGCTGCATTTGGCATTTTTCTGCTAAAACACTCCTCTCCTAAATGTGACATGTGCATGGACATATAGACTTTTGCTGAGTTGAGTGCAGAGGCTTTGGCAGAAAAATGGCAAAAGCTCCAAAAATTAGATTTTAGTAGCAGCGGTGTGCATGAGGCCTAAGGTGTACCCTCCTGCTGAGAGGGTGGTCAGGCAGGGGCATATTTACCACAAGGCAAACAAGGCATTTGCCTAGGGCGGCATTTTTTAGGAGGGCAGCACCGCCCCCCGGAAGAAGGGATGGAAGAAGGGACACATGCGGCACGGGGACCAGGTGGGATCTGAGAGAGGTTGCGGGCTGCTTAATGGTGTATGGAGAGCCCAACTCTTGTTTCCAGGGATGTCCGGAGCTGTGAAGGTGAGTGTCTCTCTCTCTCTCTCTCTCTCTCTCTCTCTCTCTCGCTGGGGGGGTTGTTAGTGGAAGGCTCTCTCAGGTGGGGCATGGGCAGGGGTGTTGTTGGTCAATGTCAGGCTCTCTCCATGGGGGGGCACCTGATTTTTGTGTTGCCTAGGACAGCACAAAGGTCAGGTGCAATACCCAACTAGCTCTCTCTGGGAATACTTACTGTAATTTGTACATCTCGGAATCCCTTGCTCAGGGCACTCTCAAAACAGCCAGGTGGATGAGAATTTTTTCATCTGGGGTCTGAGGAGATTCACTAAGGGGACCAAGTGCTCCTTGCAAAGACTGTGTGCTGCTGATTTTTGTCCTTTTTGCTAAAAAGTTTGTCCTCCAATGTTGTACAGTTCCATTGGGCCCCATCCAAAATGTTAACCCCTATAAAACAAAACAACAATAAAAACCAAACAAGCTCAACGACTGTTTTACTGACTTTGGATGAAAGTGAGGAAAATGCGTGTTGCCTGGCTGTGCAAAACTCAGTGACTGTTGAGAGGGTAAAGCTACACTAATATACCCCACCCACTTTCAGATACCATTGTAACAAGATAATCAGTGTTATTCATGTTAACTGTCAGCAGTCATAATGTTATGGCTGATTGGTGTATGTTCTGTGTATAATGTAAGATATTACACAGTACACGCATACAGTCCATAAATAAAATATGTGTAGCACCCTGCCCTAGTCAGGCTAAAAACTTAGTCCTCTGAGCATTGGGAGCTGTGAAGAGAGAGTGGGGGACATGGCCAAGCTGTGCTGTGTCTATGGACACACACACAACCCAGCTCGGAAGCACACACCTACATCATGTGCACCCTCCCCAGGTCAGAGCCCTGGGGGAAGAGAGCTTGCAGCAGTTCCCCCAAATAATTATACCCTTACCCAGCATGCACCACTCACTCAGTAGTACCCTCAGCTCTGTTGATGCCCCACCCAGTAGTACCCCCAGCTTTGCTGATCACCAGCTCAGTAGTAACCCCCAGCTCTGCTGATCTTTTATTGAAAAGAGTCAAGCAAAAAAATGTATACATAAGTAAAAAACAAAACCATAGTACAATCATACTTCAACAGAAAACAAAAGGAATACATAGCTATGTTCAGAATATATACAATATAAATGTAGTCTACTACCAATATTTTCAAACTATAGAAAACTATTTACATAAAGCAACAGAGAGGGCCTAAGAGATACAACCCATCACCTATGTATGCAGACATTTTTCAGAAATTAGGCATCAAGAAGAAAAACCAGGGTGATAGCAGACAGCCACATCCCAGAAAGAGAATCCTGGCAGTTAGGGAAGCCTGAAACCCCTCCATGCCTTCAACCAAGTCCCTTGACCCCACTTGTCTCTTTCAAGCACCTAAATCTTCCCCACCTCATGCAAAATGTCACACACCACCATCTGAACAGGAAGGATTTTACTCTGGGTGGTGACCTGACACCGTGCATTCCAAATTAAATAACGGACTACTAGGCTAACTAAAAAGTGTATCCAAACAAAAAACCCCACCAGTGTTCAATGCTCCGTACACCCACCCAGCCTAGAGAAGAAAGCAACAACGAGGGCCTGCTCCAAACCCCTTGCTCTGCTTTTCCTCCACTCAGTATTAAGCCCCAGCTCTGCTAATCCCCCGCTCATTAGAACCCCCCCAGCTTAGCTGATCCCCCACTCAGTAGTAACCCCCTGCTCTACTGATCCACCACTCAGTATAAACCCCCAGCTCTGCTGATCCTCTGGTTTCTGATCCTCCTTTCTCTCTAGTCTCAGCTCATTGCCCACTATATTGCTCCCATGCCGCGCACCACATGTGACATTGCTGGTTTCTCCTGCTCCGAACCTCCAGTTCTGATGATCCTTCGCTGCTCAGTTCCTCTCTCTTGCTGCCCCGCTAACCTTTGGCTGTAGCATTCCTATGTTGCACACCATGTGTGCCGTCTGATAGTTGCTTCGCTCCCATCCGGACCCCGTTCACTTTCCTGCTGCTCCTCGCTGCACACCAGATATGATATTTGCATCAGATTTATTCCAGAACATATAAACATTAATCAAAAGTGACTGCTGATGATATCTTTGTGGTTTGCTTGTTGGTCTCTGAGTGCATCCCATACCTGCAATATCTCCAAAACAACGCAGAATGAAAGTTGAATAGAAGCCTCTAAAAATCTGCAGGTGCTGTAAGTGAGATTTGTCATAAACTTCTATGGAGGCTTTGAAGATGCTTTGAAGTACCACGAAATCAGCATGTAGTATAATTTTTGAAGCAAAGCAAAGCAAAGGCAGGCAGGGTGGCTACATAACTCTAATTTATTTTTTTATTTTATTAAAAAATAGCCTTTACAACTACTTTACCCAACAAATGGGTAGGAGGGGCAGAAGTCTGTGGATATGGTGTTTCAGGGATGTCCCTTTTCTTGGATGACACCTGTACACATGGACCCCCAATTCCCAAAGGGATGTGCTTGTATTACTTCTCCCATGGTTTGCTTATTCTGCATAGGATTACACAGGATTCAAATCTCCACAGACAACTATCGAAACAATTTATAGGTTGTGAAGTCTAGGAACCTTGTTGGCTTTATGTTTTTGTTTGTGGACTTTCCCCAACTCCCTGTATCATGATAGCATTGTGCCCAAAAGAGAAAATGAGGGAAGTCCATCCTATTGAGGCATCAGACAGCAATGAAAACCTGACAAAGCTTAATCTAAACCTTCCCCCACACTATCTTAAAATGTATATTGGGAAAACTGAACATTGATTCAAAGTGGATTACTTTTCAGAAGCATTTGACAGAAGGTGACAAGTCAACTCCAGGATGACTGTGTCAACCCTTGACAGGCCTCGGCACCACACGGCAGACCATGTGCATTACACAAGGTTGTAGGGCAGTTGTGACTTGGCCCCATTCGTTTGAATAGGTTGCGTTTGATGAGGGCCTGCCAAATACGACCTGTGGCAGTGTGCACTAATATTGCCAGTAGCCTTGTTAACTTGCAACTGGGCGGGTCAAGGAGCGGAAAAGGCAGTAAAATTGTGGCTCATCCTTGTAATTTTACCATCTCTCAGCCACCTGTATTATCGAAGCCTAACTGGGTCAAATTTCAGAGTTGTGATCATCTTGCTTTACTGTTGCACATCTTGTATTTTAGTTGTTGCTTCAACTTGCATCTCTATATCTTTGGTTTAGCAGATTGTGTCACGTCCTTTTCTGTGTCATCTAAAACATATCAAGCTGCAGGCAATATCCTTTTAAACTCTGAATGTCACACAGTCCAAGTAATCACATATGAACTTGCAGTGACTACAGAGCAAAATGTGGAAATGACGGACCCCTGAAGGTATGGAACATGTGGGGGCATTGTACCGGTCACCAGCTTCACGCAGACATCTTCATGATCTAATCATAAAGCTTCCTTGACACTGAATGTCAAGTGAATTCAATATAGGGGAGATGGATAGTATTGGAAGCTGGACTTTTAAGTTTGAACTACACAGGAAATGTTTAACCACTTCAATACCGAGCACTTTTACCCCCTTCCTGCCCAGGCCAATTTTCAGGTTTCAGCGTAATCACACTTTGAATGACAATTGCACGGTCATGCAACACTGTACCCAAACTAAAATTGTATCATTTTGTTCACACAACTATAGCTTTCTTTTGGTGGTATTTAATCACCTCTGGGTTTTTTATTTTTTGCTAAATTAACAAAAAAAGACCAATAAAGTTGAAAAAAAAACACGTTTCTTTGTTTCTGTTATAAAAGTTTGCAAATAAATAATTATTCTTCATAAATTTAGGCCAAGATGTATTCTGCTACATTTCTTTGGTGAAAATAACCCAAATCAGTATTTATTATTTAGTCTGTAGGAAAGTTATAGAGTTCACAAACTATGGGATATATCTGAAAATTGATCAATCCTGAAGTACTGACAGCCAATCTAATTTCATGAGGCCCAAAAATGTCAGAACAGTACAGATATCCCCCAAATGACCCCTTTTTGCAAAGTAGACAGTCCGTCGTATTTCATAAGAGGCATGGCGAGTTTTTTTGAAGTTGTAATTTTTTTGTCATAATTTTATGGAAAATTAAGAAATTAAATAAAATATTTTCACAATTTATTTTTACTTACTGTCACCAGTGCAGTACAGTGTCATCATATAACTTGTATGGTGGTGATCAGGGACACTGACTGGTGACAGTACGGAAAAAAAAGTATCATTTTTTTTCAATTTTTTTTATTATTTTTTTATTTTTTATTACATTTTTTTTCAGTTTTTTTTTCATACTACACTATGACCAAAGTAGTATAATGTTACCATAGTAACATTGTACTACTTTGGGGAAGTGATCAGTATTTTTTTTTTATTACACAATTTGCTTATAGCAAAGAATTTCTTTACTATAAGCAAGCATTTAACTGAATGAACTCGATTCATTCAGGTTTTTTTGTTGTGATTAGCTGTGATTGGCCACAGCTAATCACATGACACAGATGAGCTGTGATTGGCCCAGCCTGTGCATGTGATCACTATGACCATTCACAGCTAGACACACTTGTATACAATGGATGGCATGAAAGGAAGCCATCCATTGTATACAACTGTCATGTGACCTACTGTGATTGGTCACAGCAGGTCACATGGTACTGGCAACAGGGCCTGTACACAGATCTGTTACAGCTGGTGACAGATCTCGCCACAGCGCTGCAATGCGGGCACATGCAAAGAGCGATCCGGGAAGGACGTCATATGACGCCCTCTCGGAGAGAAAAGAGGTTCGCCCCCGGCCGTCATTTGACCATAGGCCGGACGGGAAGTGGTTAAACACTAGGCAAGTTAAGAGTAAAGTAGATTGAAACCCTAATGAATGGCATTCAGTGTCAATCACAGTAAACCATAAATAACTTACATTTTTAAAAATAAAATACTTAACTTTGTGTATTTTTATCCTTTGTTGCATCTCTGTGTTTCCTATCTCCTGCGGTCAATTTGCGGCCACTCCCTGCCTGCATGCATGTGCTCCTGTGATGGCTGTATTGTGTTTTTCTGAGCAGCATTTCTGGTGGTGATAACAGAGGTAGCTCACTTCTAGCATAGGATGCCAGGTAAATTTAGTTTTTGTCTCCTTCTGTAATCAAGGGAGCAGTGATTGTTAGGTCTGGTCTTTTCAGGGTTTCACAGGCTGAGAGTTTGATTGCGTCCCTCTACCTCTAGAAGCAGTTTCAAAACTTAGGGAGTGAGAATTCAAATAATCAACCTGGGGAAGTGTGCCCAGATGGTGGCTGGGAAGCTAATAAAGAGTCTGAAGCTCTGGGGAGATTGTCTTTCCCAGGGAGGAGAGTTCCAAGCCTCTTGCTTCTAAGGCAGCCTGTGGACTGTGTTACTGTTTTGTGAGGTCTCAATGGCAGAGCTGGGACCCGGGTGTGATCTGTGACTGACTACAGGACTTTTCCAAAGGGATCTGGTCTGGATAAAGGATTGTCTCTGTCAGGGCTCCAGGGTATGACCAGAGGTATGTGACTGACGCAGGGAAACGCAGGCTTCAGATAAGTTATAAACAATATAATTTATTAAAGACTAACAATACAAACATAAACGCAGTGCAATACTAAAACATAACACAGTGCAAACGAACCAAACCAAACCACTCACAGATAATACATACAATGCAAGCATCGTCAGGCAGGCCGGGTCAATAACAATCGGGCAGGTAGGTACAGGGGGGTCAGGCAGAGAATTGTCGGGGTCACAAGCCAGGGATAAAACAGGAGAAGTCAGCAGAGGTCCGGATCGGGCAGGGTCAGCAACGAATCAGACAGAGACAGGAACAGGAACAGGGATGCAGGAACAAGATACAGGGCCCAGGAAAACCACACACCAAGGCAATGGCTGCAGGTCTGGCCATCACTTAAATACACCTGCATAAGCAGTTTCAGGTGTTTGGCTGGCTGCAGGGTTGAGTCTCTGATTGCTGGGAGCACCCGCTGGCCAGTCCTGGTACTGCAGCCCACAAGGCAGGTGAGTCCCACCATTACTGGCAAGTCCATTCCTAACAGTCTCCATCACTGGGTGGTGTTTGGAGGAAGCTGGAAGGTGGCAGCTGTCTTGAGGATATGTGGGTAATGACCCTGTACTGATTCCTGGTGACTATGTGCTTTTGGGATATAAATGCCAGAGGTAGCTTGGACTGAGACAGCTCTTATAGGGTCTTAGATACTGACCATACCCCATCCTCAGCAGTGTCCTGGACTGTAAGCATAAAGAAGGGTGCCCTCGTGTACTGTGCAGTGTTCCTGAGATTTCAATGGGTACCAATAGCTGATTCTTCAGATTTAAAGCTGCACTTCAGGTATGATCTGTATTACAGCTTGGATCAACATAAGTATGCATTTTTCATACCTGAAGGATGGCTTGGGAAGCTGTCAATCACTGTAGTAGTTGGCGCTACTAAAGTGATAGCCACGATCTTCCAGGTCCTGTGCTGAGTGGCTTTCTGCACATTGACCATAGAAGGTTGCTTACTTGACACTACCACCGTTAACAGAATGAGGTGGAGACGTGGGGTGTGATGTCACGATCTCCACCTCTTCCAATCAGAGAACACCTTGCATTCATCGAAAAATGCTAAGTGCTCTCTGAATGGCATCTATGCTAAGTGAGCAGTCTCTTTTGTTCAGTAGACAGCAGGGCAACCGCTCAGCACAGGACCTGGCAATTAATGTAGTAGCAGTGCCTTCTACAGTGATTTTCAGCTTCCACAGGGATTCCACAGGTATGGAACACAAATACATAAACTGTAGCACCCTCCTAGATTGCTAGGTGGAGCTAAATTAGGGTTTCAGCTATAAAGGCTGAATAGCAGCCTTGGCTGAGTTAGAAGGGGTTAATTCAGGTCAGGGCTGAGAGGCTCTGCAGGTCAGTTCCTTGACATCGCCCCCTGCTCTAGAATCTAGAAGCAGTGGGGTGGGGCTGGCCTCCACACTCACAGGATCTTGGTCTATCCCCAAGAAGGAGGCTTGGCATGGGGCCAGGGCAGCCTTTAAATGTGGTGGAGCCTGCTCAGCAGCAGGAGAGTTCAGGTGAAAGATGGAGTGAGAAGGCTAAGGTGCAGGAGCCTGGGAGGGGGCCCAGTTGGGAAGGGGCTCACCTCCAGGCAGTGGCACTGGAAAGGGAAGAAAGCTCTGGACCTCATCGGCCCCCAGAGTGAAGACTACTTGTGCAGCAGAGAAGGAGCGGCCCAGTGGAAAGTAAATAGGCCTACACCCCCTGGCTAAGTTAAGGGGGGGACTTTTTTTTTACCTAGGACTGTTTCACATTGAAGTGGCAGGTACTGGATCCCTTGCCCAGGGATTCCCTCAGACAGCTGGATGGAGGAGGATTGTCTGGGGTCTGGAGTGGTACACCAGGAGAGGCTGGCTAACTCTCCAAGAAGAGGATTTTTTTTTGTCTAAAAACTTGTACATAGTTCCAGGAAGTTATCCTCAGCTGCAGTTCCCTTGGGCACCCCATACACCCCTTACCCCATCCAAGTTCTAAACCCCTTAATAAAATCACAAAAAAAAACAAGCTCAAGGACTGATCACTGTTTTGTGGATACAAGTCTGTGAGGAATGCATGTTGCCTGGCTGTGCAGGACTATAGGGGAACCCAAATCTCTAGTGACTCCTAAGGGGGTAGTGCAACCTAACTATGTAAAAAATACCATACCTAAACTTCGGCTTTAAATCATGTTAATTCATATATGAGAATTGAGTGGTTGGGTCTGCATATACTATATGTAATGTCTCAGTTGCACGCTCAAAATAAATGTGTTGCAAGTTGTCTACAAAGAGCTGATCTAGAACTACCGAACGATTAAAAATCTTTGTTGTTTAGGGCCTATTATTTCCAAGACCAGACATAAGCTGTTACAGAGTAACATTTCAATAATTATTAACCAGAGCTGTCTGTGTGACCTCAAGCATGTCCAAAATATTTATCTTGAACTTTTTAACTGCCCATGGTGGAACAAGAGGCTCTTTCAAGATGGAAGCCTCACAAGGGCGGCTGCCCTACATATTACAATGTCAACTTTTGCCCTCTGCAAAAAAAAGTAAAGTTTTAAGTTCAGGCTATGAGTAAGAGATCTCTGAAGTTGCATTTCTGTTATTATTAACTTTCTGACCCCATGATTAAAGGGAAGAGCCGAGGGAACGAGTACTCCCAGCCAACCTTAAACTTTTCACCCAGCGATAACAGCAGTGATAATTATGTTCTCTCCTCTGCAGCGAATATGTTTTCATATTTTACTGCATACTGAACTTGTCATGAATATGAAGAATGGGGATAATAGGGGATAATAGGATGTTACGCCGAGGTCTGGTCATTTAAGCTCTGGTGTTCTGGCTCATTTTGGCTTATGTTCCTTAGCCATTGAGATAGAAAATGGCTACAAGATAAAGAATATAGAACAGCGGTAATACTTCAAGGATAGCTCCTCCTAAAATACTACTGCAGTTATTGTTTTAATGTAGAGCCAAAGGTGCAGTGTGTTCAGACATTATGCTATTAAACTTTTTAGCTCAAAACATTGGGCACAATAAAATAAACATTCCCCAGAAAACTATTTTTTAAAATTCTTACCCCGGCACTTGCAGTTTACAAATCTCAATGGTGTAGGTTCATGCTCTCTCAATGGTGCTTCCATGGACTTCCAGTCTACCCAGGAAAGAGTTAAAGTGGTTCTAAAGACTAAACATTTTTTACCTTAAAGTGTTACTAAACCCTGGACCTGCATTCACTATATCTGGTCTCCCACAGTACACAGAACATGGAAGTGCAATTATTTTAGTAAATATAAACTGCTAAATACCTTTGCTCATCAGCAGTTACAGCAGTCTTGTGATTTCAGCACAGCACTGGTTAAAGCTTGTAGGAGAAGTTTTCTTTCTGCTCTAGGAGGATGCAGGACCACTGACCTCTGTCTGGACAGTGCTGATTGGCCCTGTGCTGATCACACGCATTCTCCCAAGAAAAAAAAACTATCTAGCAATACATACTAAACTGAGCATGTGCATGTGGCTATGGGTCAGTCTGCCTTATCAGGAGATAAGATGTGGACATTTGAAAAAGAGGAGGGGCAAAAAAAAACAGGATCAAATGGCCTTTTTACACAATACAGAGAATTAACCCCTTAGGTTCCACAGTGAGTATAACAAGCATGTTTTATTGCATATACAGACTGATTTTACTGTTGTGGGTTTAGTAACACTTTAATGCATTCCTTGCATTAAGGTAAAAAATGTTTAGGCATCGGTATTGGCCCCTCTCCTCCCCCTTATACTTACCTGAGCCCTCATTCGATCCACCACTGTGCACGTCTGCAGCTCTTCTCTCCCCTGACTTCCAGGTCTCACAGGCTTTGTTGAGGCAGCAGGAGCCATTGCACTCCAATGCTGTCAATCAAAACCAGTAATGAAGGAGCAGGGGCTGGGCCAAGTCCCACCGTCTGTGTCAATAGATGCAGACTGCGAGGCTCGGGTGCAGGCCCGCAGGAGTGCCCCCATGGAAAGCAGCTTCCTCTTGGGAACACTAGCCAGAGAGGAGGAGCCAGGAGCTCCTGTAGGGGACTCAAAAAGAAGAGGTTTGGGGCCACTATGTGCAAATCCATTGAACAGAGCAGGTAAGTATAGACATACAGTATTTGTTATTTATTAAAAAAATCTTTTACAATCACTTTAACAATAGACAGTTCAGTCTAGAGTCAGTCTGTTAGCTTGGAGAAGGAGCAAGTGCCTTTCTTTCCTAGACTATAGGGCTGTGTGTTTCTATTGATGCACACAGTGTAGGAAGACTACGGCTTTAGTCCCTGCATGCAAGGGTGGCTCCATAGGATGTTGCAAGAGAAAGGAGCCACCCTGAAACAGGAAAACCTGGGGTAGCAGTCATGGCACAAGTTTAAACTGGAAGATATAAAAGGAATAAAATATAAAGAAGCTGCATACTCAGGAAGTGTTTAAATCCACTGCTGCCAGTGCCTACCAGGCTTTACATAGCTGCATTATTTTTCCTTTTTCAGGATTTTCCCTTTATTTTCATATAATGATCCTGCCACTAACACATCTTCATGTCCAAGGGTGACAACTAGAGATGAGCGAATCGAACGTGGCGAAGTGGAATTCGTTTAGAATATTAGGAAAAATTCGATTTGCGCCGAATCCGAAAATTAGCAGACTTCGGCTGCGCGAATCGAAATTTTTCCAAAAATGGCGGCGACATGTGTGGCGACGGAGCGGGGATCTCTGGGAAGGCGCGCAGACCCATAATGCATTCATTCATGACATGTGATCGCATTAGCCAATCAGCAGCCAGCCAGCCAGCACTGTGTAATGGTGGAGCTATAAATTGCGGCCATCTTACAATTCTCCATTTGCCTCCGGTCATTCATGACAGACAGACCTCTCTGTATTAGGGACAGAGTTAGGGCCACAGATACTTTAGGGACACAGAATCGTTACTTAGGGACACAGAATTGTTACTCAGGGACACAGAATTGTTACTCAGGGACACAGAACTGTTACTCAGGGACACAGAATTGTTACTCAGGGACAGACACAGAATTGTTACTGAGGGACACAGAATTGTTACTGAGGGACACAGAATTGTTACTGAGGGACACAGAACTGTTACTCAGGGACACAGAACTGTTACTCAGGGACAGACACAGAATTGTTACTGAGGGACACAGAATTGTTACTGAGGGACACAGAATTGTTACTGAGGGACACAGAACTGTTACTCAGGGACACAGAACTGTTACTCAGGGACAGACACAGAATTGTTACTGAGGGACACAGAATTGTTACTGAGGGACACAGAATTGTTACTCAGGGACAGACACAGAATTGTTACTGAGGGACACAGAACTGTTACTCAGGGACACAGAACTGTTACTCAGGGACACAGAATTGTTACTCAGGGACAGACACAGAATTGTTACTGAGGGACACAGAATTGTTACTGAGGGACACAGAATTGTTACTGAGGGACACAGAATTGTTACTCAGGGACAGACACAGAATTGTTACTGAGGGACACAGAATTGTTACTGAGGGACACAGAATTGTTACTCAGGGACAGACACAGAATTGTTACTGAGGGACACAGAATTGTTACTGAGGGACACAGAATTGTTACTGAGGGACACAGAATTATTACTCAGGGACACAGAACTGTTACTCAGGGACACAGAATTGTTACTCAGGGACAGACACAGAATTGTTACTCAGGGACAGACACAGAATTGTTACTAAGGACACAGAATTGTTACTGAGGGACACAGAATTGTTACTCAGGGACAGACACAGAATTGTTACTGAGGGACACAGAATTGTTACTGAGGGACACAGAATTGTTACTCAGGGACACAGAATTGTTACTCAGGGACACAGAATTGTTACTCAGGGACACAGAACTGTTACTCAGGGACACAGAATTGTTACTCAGGGACACAGAACTGTTACTCAGGGACACAGAATTGTTACTGAGGGACAGACACAGAATTGTTACTGAGGGACACAGAATTGTTACTGAGGGACACAGAATTGTTACTGAGGGACACAGAATTGTTACTCAGGGACAGACACAGAATTGTTACTGAGGGACACAGAATTGTTACTGAGGGACACAGAATTGTTACTGAGGGACACAGAATTGTTACTGAGGGACACAGAATTGTTACTCAGGGACACAGAATTGTTACTCAGGGACACAGAACTGTTACTCAGGGACACAGAATTGTTACTCGGGGACACAGAACTGTTAATCAGGGACACAGAATTGTTACTCAGGGACAGACACAGAATTGTTACTGAGGGACACAGAATTGTTACTGAGGGACACAGAATTGTTACTGAGGGACACAGAATTGTTACTCAGGGACAGACACAGAATTGTTACTGAGGGACACAGAATTGTTACTGAGGGACACAGAATTGTTACTCAGGGACACAGAATTGTTACTCAGGGACACAGAACTGTTACTGAGAGGCACAGAATTGTTACTCAGGGACACAGAACTGTTACTCAGGGACACAGAATTGTTACTCAGGGACAGACACAGAATTGTTACTGAGGGACACAGAATTGTTACTGAGGGACACAGAATTGTTACTCAGGGACAGACACAGAATTGTTACTGAGGGACACAGAATTGTTACTGAGGGACACAGAATTGTTACTCAGGGACACAGAATTGTTACTCAGGGACACAGAATTGTTACTCAGGGACACAGAACTGTTACTCAGGGACACAGAATTGTTACTCAGGGACACAGAACTGTTACTCAGGGACACAGAATTGTTACTCAGGGACACAGAACTGTTACTCAGGGACACAGAATTGTTACTCAGGGACAGACACAGAATTGTTACTGAAGGACACAGAATTGTTACTGAGGGACACAGAATTGTTACTCAGGGACACAGAATTGTTACTCAGGGACACAGAACTGTTACTCAGGGAAACAGAATTGTTACTCAGGGACAGACACAGAATTGTTACTGAGGGACACAGAATTGTTACTGAGGGACACAGAATTGTTACTGAGGGACACAGAATTGTTACTGAGGGACACAGAACTGTTACTCAGGGACACAGAATTGTTACTCGGGGACAGACACAGAATTGTTACTGAGGGACACAGAATTGTTACTGAGGGACACAGAATTGTTACTCAGGGACAGACACAGAATTGTTACTGAGGGACACAGAATTGTTACTCAGGGACAGACACAGAATTGTTACTGAGGGACACAGAATTGTTACTGAGGGACACAGAATTGTTACTCAGGGACACAGAATTGTTACTCAGGGACACAGAATTGTTACTCAGGGACACAGAACTGTTACTCAGGGACACCGAATTGTTACTGAGGGACACAGAATTGTTACTGAGGGACACAGAATTGTTACTGAGGGACACAGAACTGTTACTCAGGGACACAGAATTGTTACTCAGGGACAGACACAGAATTGTTACTGAGGGACACAGAATTGTTACTCAGGGACAGACACAGAATTGTTACTGAGGGACACAGAATTGTTACTGAGGGACACAGAATTGTTACTCAGGGACACAGAATTGTTACTCAGGGACACAGAACTGTTACTCAGGGACACAGAATTGTTACTCAGGGACACAGAACTGTTACTCAGGTACACAGAATTGTTACTCAGGGACAGACACAGAATTGTTACTGAGGGACACAGAATTGTTACTGAGGGACACAGAATTGTTACTCAGGGACACAGAACTTTTACTCAGGGACACAGAACTGTTACTCAGGGACACAGAATTGTTACTCAGGGACAGACACAGAATTGTTACTGAGGGACACAGAATTGTTACTCAGGGACACAGAATTGTTACTCGGGGACACAGAACTGTTACTCAGGGACACAGAATTGTTACTGAGGGACACAGAATTGTTACTGAGGGACACAGAATTGTTACTGAGGGACACAGAACTGTTACTCAGGGACACAGAATTGTTACTCAGGGACAGACACAGAATTGTTACTGAGGGACACAGAATTGTTACTCAGGGACAGACACAGAATTGTTACTGAGGGACACAGAATTGTTACTGAGGGACACAGAATTGTTACTCAGGGACACAGAATTGTTACTCAGGGACACAGAACTGTTACTCAGGGACACAGAATTGTTACTCAGGGACACAGAACTGTTACTCAGGTACACAGAATTGTTACTCAGGGACAGACACAGAATTGTTACTGAGGGACACAGAATTGTTACTGAGGGACACAGAATTGTTACTCAGGGACACAGAACTTTTACTCAGGGACACAGAACTGTTACTCAGGGACACAGAATTGTTACTCAGGGACAGACACAGAATTTTTACTGAGGGACACAGAATTGTTACTGAGGGACACAGAATTGTTACTCAGGGACACAGAATTGTTACTCAGGGACAGACACAGAATTGTTACTGAGGGACACAGAACTGTTACTGAGGGACACAGAATTGTTACTGAGGGACACAGAATTGTTACTCAGGGACAGACACAGAATTGTTACTGAGGGACACAGAATTGTTACTCAGGGACACCGAATTGTTACTCAGAGACACAGAACTGTTACTCAGGGACACAGAACTGTTACTCAGGGACACAGAATTGTTACTCAGGGACACAGAACTGTTACTCAGGGACACAGAATTGTTACTCAGGGACAGACACAGAATTGTTACTGAGGGACACAGAATTGTTACTCAGGGACAGACACAGAATTGTTACTGAGGGAAACAGAATTGTTGCTGAGGGACACAGAATTGTTACTCAGGGACACAGAATTGTTACTCAGGGACACAGAACTGTTACTCAGGGACACAGAATTGTTACTCAGGGACACAGAACTGTTACTCAGGGACAGACACAGAATTGTTACTGAGGGACAAAGAATTGTTACTGAGGGACACAGAATTGTTACTCAGGGACAGACACAGAATTGTTACTGAGGGACACAGAATTGTTACTGGGGGACACAGAATTGTTACTCAGGGACACAGAATTGTTACTCAGGGACACAGAACTGTTACTCGGGGACACAGAACTGTTACTCGGGGACACAGAACTGTTACTCAGGGACACAGAATTGTTACTCAGGGATAGACACAGAATTGTTACTGAGGGACACAGAATTGTTACTGAGGGACACAGAATTGTTACTGAGGGACACAGAATTGTTACTCAGGGACACAGAATTGTTACTCAGGGACACAGAACTGTTACTCAGGGACACAGAATTGTTACTCAGGGACTGACACAGAATTGTTACTGAGGGACACAGAATTGTTACTGAGGGACACAGAATTGTTACTCAGGGACAGACACAGAATTGTTACTGAGGGACACAGAATTGTTACTGAGGGACACAGAATTGTTACTCAGGGACACAGAATTGTTACTCAGGGACACAGAACTGTTACTCAGGGACACAGAATTGTTACTCAGGGACACAGAATTGTTACTCAGGGACAGACACAGAATTGTTACTGAGGGACACAGAATTGTTACTGAGGGACACAGAATTGTTACTGAGGGACACAGAATTGTTACTCAGGGACAGACACAGAATTGTTACTGAGGGACACAGAATTGTTACTCAGGGACACAGAATTGTTACTCAGGGACACAGAATTGTTACTCAGGGACACAGAACTGTTACTCAGGGACACAGAATTGTTACTCAGGGACACAGAACTGTTACTCAGGGACACAGAATTGTTACTGAGGGACAGACACAGAATTGTTACTGAGGGACACAGAATTGTTACTGAGGGACACAGAATTGTTACTCAGGGACAGACACAGAATTGTTACTGAGGGACACAGAATTGTTACTGAGGGACACAGAATTGTTACTCAGGGACACAGAATTGTTACTCAGGGACACAGAACTGTTACTCAGAGACACAGAATTGTTACTCAGGGACACAGAAGTGTTACTCAGGGACAGACACAGAATTGTTACTGAGGGACACAGAATTGTTACTCAGGGACAGACACAGAATTGTTACTGAGGGACACAGAATTGTTACTGAGGGACACAGAATTGTTACTCAGGGACACAGAATTGTTACTCAGGGACACAGAACTGTTACTCAGGGACACAGAATTGTTACTCAGGAACACAGAACTGTTACTCAGGGACACAGAATTGTTACTCAGGGACAGACACAGAATTGTTACTGAGGGACACAGAATTGTTACTGAGGGACACAGAATTGTTACTCAGGGACAGACACAGAATTATTACTCAGGGACACAGAATCGTTACTCAGGGACACAGAATCGTTGAATTAAAGAGTATGTCAGACAACACGCAGAGGAGTGGCAGAGGAGGCAATGTTTCAGGAGCGAGCAGACATGGCAGCAGAGGAAGGGGTCGAGGCAGCACTAGTCGCAGCCAGAGGCCAGTGCTCCCGGTGTCATCCAGCGGTCGTGTCTCCACCGACAAC
The DNA here is from genome assembly GCF_062004578.1 of Staurois parvus. Classification (NCBI taxonomy): domain Eukaryota; kingdom Metazoa; phylum Chordata; class Amphibia; order Anura; family Ranidae; genus Staurois; species Staurois parvus. The sequence continues at coordinate 7,902,886 of NW_028318784.1, forward strand.
CCTGCCGTCATCGATTGGTTGGCTCGGTCATCTTCCTCTTCCCAGGTCACCTCTGACACCTACAGCCAACGGTCGGTGGGTACGTCAGACACAACCGTTAGTTGGCATGGCCCGGGAGCAAGCCCACTGAAATCACGTGTCCTCTACCTGCCCCTGTCCTTTGGTGTTCCCTCACCAAGCGAAGTATTGCATGCTGTGGGCTCAGCCCCACTGTACAGTGAGGAAGAGCTAACAGAGGGCGGTCAGGAACGGGGGGAGACATCCGCCTCTTCAGCAGCCAGGCGAAGAAGTACTGGCGAGGAGAGTGGCTCGGTAGCCGGTCTAGAGACAGGTCTGTCTCCTGACCCACACGCAGCCGAGGGGGCTAGTAGTGAGGCGGAGACCCTAATTGATGATGATGAGGCTGATCGCACTTGGCAGCCTCGTCGTCATCAGGCTATTGCTTCCGCATCATCAGGAGAAGAGGGTGCCAGCTTGGCAGCAAGCAAAACAGTCGGTGGGTTGCCCAGGAGGCAGCAGGGTCGCAGCAGTGTCAGTGGAGGCAAACGGCCACGGAGTAGAGCACCAGCTCCACTGCAGCCTACCACCACGGCCAGTAGTGGTGCTGGTGTGCACAGAGGAAGTAGCAGTCAGCCAGTGAGGAGTAGCGGGGGCAAAGTTTCCTACTCGGCGGTGTGGCAATTTTTCGGCAAGCCGCCCGAGGAAGTAAACGTAGCCCTATGTCGACTATGTGGCCAGAAAGTCAAGCGTGGCCAGGGGGCCCATGTCTCCATCGCCACACTCTGCCATGTGCCACTTTCAGGTCTCCTCACACTGCTGGTGGGTTCCATTTTGTCATAGGGTGCTGGCAGATTACGGGCCTCCCATTGCTGCTGCCAGGCCCGTAATCTGTCATGGGCCCCCGTACCGCCTCCTCATGCTGCTGCCAGGCCCGTAATCTGTCATGGGTCCCTGTACGGCCTCCCATTGCTGCTGTCTCCATCGCCACACTCTGCCATGTGCCACTTTCAGGTCTCCTCACACTGCTGGTGGGTTCCATTTTGTCATAGGGTGCTGGCAGATTACGGGCCTCCCATTGCTGCTGCCAGGCCCGTAATCTGCCATGGGCCCCCGTACCGACTCCTCATGCTGCTGCCAGGTCCAGAGTGTCTCATGGGTCCCTGTACGGCCTCCCATTGCTGCTGTCTCCATCGCCACACTCTGCCATGTGCCACTTTCAGGTCTCCTCACACTGCTGGTGGGTTCCATTTTGTCATAGGGTGCTGGCAGATTACGGGCCTCCCATTGCTGCTGCCAGGCCCGTAATCTGCCATGGGCCCCCGTACCGCCTCCTCATGCTGCTGCCAGGTCCAGAGTGTCTCATGGGTCCCTGTACGGCCTCCCATTGCTGCTGTCTCCATCGCCACACTCTGCCATGTGCCACTTTCAGGTCTCCTCACACTGCTGGTGGGTTCCATTTTGTCATAGGGTGCTGGCAGATTACGGGCCTCCCATTGCTGCTGCCAGGCCCGTAATCTGTCATGGGCCCCTGTACCGCCTCCTCATGCTGCTGCCAGGTCCAGAGTGTCTCATGGGTCCCTGTACGGCCTCCCATTGCTGCTGTCTCCATCGCCACACTCTGCCATGTGCCACTTTCAGGTCTCCTCACACTGCTGGTGGGTTCCATTTTGTCATAGGGTGCTGGCAGATTACGGGCCTCCCATTGCTGCTGCCAGGCCCGTAATCTGCCATGGGCCCCCGTACCGACTCCTCATGCTGCTGCCAGGCCCGTAATCTGTCATGGGCCCCTGTACCGCCTCCTCATGCTGCTGCCAGGTCCAGAGTGTCTCATGGGTCCCTGTACGGCCTCCCATTGCTGCTGTCTCCATCGCCACACTCTGCCATGTGCCACTTTCAGGTCTCCTCACACTGCTGGTGGGTTCCATTTTGTCATAGGGTGCTGGCAGATTACGGGCCTCCCATTGCTGCTGCCAGGCCCGTAATCTGCCATGGGCCCCCGTACCGACTCCTCATGCTGCTGCCAGGTCCAGAGTGTCTCATGGGTCCCTGTACGGCCTTCCATTGCTGCTGTCTCCATCGCCACACTCTGCCATGTGCCACTTTCAGGTCTCCTCACACTGCTGGTGGGTTCCATTTTGTCATAGGGTGCTGGCAGATTACAGGCCTCCCATTGCTGCTGCCAGGCCCGTAATCTGCCATGGGCCCCCGTACCGCCTCCTCATGCTGCTGCCAGGTCCAGAGTGTCTCATGGGTCCCTGTACGGCCTCCCATTGCTGCTGTCTCCATCGCCACACTCTGCCATGTGCCACTTTCAGGTCTCCTCACACTGCTGGTGGGTTCCATTTTGTCATAGGGTGCTGGCAGATTACGGGCCTCCCATTGCTGCTGCCAGGCCCGTAATCTGTCATGGGCCCCTGTACCGCCTCCTCATGCTGCTGCCAGGTCCAGAGTGTCTCATGGGTCCCTGTACGGCCTCCCATTGCTGCTGTCTCCATCGCCACACTCTGCCATGTGCCACTTTCAGGTCTCCTCACACTGCTGGTGGGTTCCATTTTGTCATAGGGTGCTGGCAGATTACGGGCCTCCCATTGCTGCTGCCAGGCCCGTAATCTGTCATGGGCCCCTGTACCGCCTCCTCATGCTGCTGCCAGGTCCAGAGTGTCTCATGGGTCCCTGTACGGCCTCCCATTGCTGCTGTCTCCATCGCCACACTCTGCCATGTGCCACTTTCAGGTCTCCTCACACTGCTGGTGGGTTCCATTTTGTCATAGGGTGCTGGCAGATTACGGGCCTCCCATTGCTGCTGCCAGGCCCGTAATCTGCCATGGGCCCCCGTACCGACTCCTCATGCTGCTGCCAGGTCCAGAGTGTCTCATGGGTCCCTGTACGGCCTCCCATTGCTGCTGTCTCCATCGCCACACTCTGCCATGTGCCACTTTCAGGTCTCCTCACACTGCTGGTGGGTTCCATTTTGTCATAGGGTGCTGGCAGATTACGGGCCTCCCATTGCTGCTGCCAGGCCCGTAATCTGCCATGGGCCCCCGTACCGCCTCCTCATGCTGCTGCCAGGTCCAGAGTGTCTCATGGGTCCCTGTACGGCCTCCCATTGCTGCTGTCTCCATCGCCACACTCTGCCATGTGCCACTTTCAGGTCTCCTCACACTGCTGGTGGGTTCCATTTTGTCATAGGGTGCTGGCAGATTACGGGCCTCCCATTGCTGCTGCCAGGCCCGTAATCTGTCATGGGCCCCTGTACCGCCTCCTCATGCTGCTGCCAGGTCCAGAGTGTCTCATGGGTCCCTGTACGGCCTCCCATTGCTGCTGTCTCCATCGCCACACTCTGCCATGTGCCACTTTCAGGTCTCCTCACACTGCTGGTGGGTTCCATTTTGTCATAGGGTGCTGGCAGATTACGGGCCTCCCATTGCTGCTGCCAGGCCCGTAATCTGCCATGGGCCCCCGTACCGACTCCTCATGCTGCTGCCAGGCCCGTAATCTGTCATGGGCCCCTGTACCGCCTCCTCATGCTGCTGCCAGGTCCAGAGTGTCTCATGGGTCCCTGTACGGCCTCCCATTGCTGCTGTCTCCATCGCCACACTCTGCCATGTACCACTTTCAGGTCTCCTCACACTGCTGGTGGGTTCCATTTTGTCATGGGGTGCTGGCAGATTACGGACCTCCCATTGCTGCTGCCAGGCCCGTAATCTGCCATGGGCCCCCGTACCGACTCCTCATGCTGCTGCCAGGCCCGTAATCTGTCATGGGCCCCTGTACCGCCTCCTCATGCTGCTGCCAGGTCCAGAGTGTCTCATGGGTCCCTGTACGGCCTCCCATTGCTGCTGTCTCCATCGCCACACTCTGCCATGTGCCACTTTCAGGTCTCCTCACACTGCTGGTGGGTTCTATTTTGTCATAGGGTGCTGTATGGCCTCCCATTGCTGCTGCCTCCACCGCCACACTGTGGCTCCACACTCTGGTTTTGGCCCCGTGACTGCCCAAATGAGTGAAGTGTGCGGTGATTCTAAGATGGACGGCACTCATCTGCATGTCATACTGACTGACAGTATTATTTCTCTTCCCCAGCAGACTCCAAGGGCATTTAAATTAAAGGTACAGTGTTCTGCACTAATATAAAGGCTCTCTGAAGCCTAGAAACACCCTTTTTATAAGTTAAATTCGCAGCGAATATATTCGCATCGAATTTATTCCTCGAATTCGCCGAATCAGCCGAATCGAATTTTTGAATACTTCGCTCATCTCTAGTGACAACACTCAATCATTCTACTGTACAGTATTTATGGAGTAGCAGCATTGTCACCCTAGGGCAGGAAGTGTGTTGAGACTACAACACAAGTCCCCCTCTCCTTATTTCCATAATATAGAATGGAGGTGGTCTGTAGTTCCCAGAGATTGCTGGGAACAATGTAAATGATAAATGTGCAGCACAGGCAGAGAGAAGAGGAAGCTATCAGCTATCAAAATTACAGATTTCACTTAAAGAACAGATACATGATCAAGGGTATAAGTATCTCAGACCAAAAGGGAGCAAATAATATAAGTTTATTATTACGGTTTATGTTTATGGATACATTATGTAGTTACGTAATTCTATAATAAGTGGTGTTAAAAAAGAATTCCAGGTTTAGTGCAATTTGGCCTCCATCCAGTAGGTGGCGAAGTGCCACTATGCAACTGCAGCTGATTCTTTAGAGAAAAATTGTTCCTTGAGACTTTCTATGTTACAGAGGTTAAGGCTGTCTGATTGGATGGTGCAACTTCTCATGGCATCTGGCAGCCATTTTGGGACTCTATAAATTAGCGTGCCCACACCATTTAAGTGGATAAATGGACACAGACCCTGTTTGTCAGGGAAAGTTATCAGCGCAGTGAGAGGTTTCTGATCGAGTCAACGCAGGGACAGCATTTGTTTCCACAGACATTCCAATACCCAGAGCGGCAAATTGGGGAGTCTCTACTGCAACATAGAGTGCTGCTATTTTATGCTCTGGTTGCCCACCCCTCCAGCAAAAGCAATCCTCTGCAAACCAGGCTAAGTCTGGACCACTGCCACTGAAATATACTACTGGAATATTGTGCCATTGCCGAGTAATATACTGCTACAATTGTGTGCCATTGCCGTGAAGTATACTGCTGCAATACTGCGCCATTGCTGATTGATCTACTGCTGCAATACTGTGCCATTGTTGAGTAATATACTGATGGAATGCTGTGCCATTGCCGAGAAATATACTACTGGAATACTGTGCCATTGCCGAGTGATCTACTGCTGCAATACTGTGCCATTGCCTAGTAATGTACTGCTGGAATACTGTTCCATTGCCGACTGATATACTGCTGGAATATTGTGCCATTGCAGAGTAATATACTGCTGGAATACAGTGCCATTCCCGAGTGATATACTGCTGGAATACTGTGCCATTGCCGAGTGATATACTGCTACAATACTGAGCCATTGCCGAGTAATATACTGCTGCAATACTGTGCCATTGCCGAGTGATATACTGCTGCAATACTGTGCCATTGCCGAGTGATATACTGCTACAATACTGAGCCATTGCCGAGTAATATACTTATGCAATACTGTGCCATTGCCGAGTGATATACTGCTGGAATACTGTGCCATTGCCGAGTAATATACTGCTACAATACTGTGCCATTGCCGAGTAATATACTGCTGTAATACTGTGCCATTGCCGAGTGATATACTGCTACAATACTGTGCCATTGCCGAGTGATATACTGCTACAATACTGTGCCATTGCCGAGTGATATACTGCTGCAATACTGTGCCATTGCCGAGTGATATACTGCTACAATACTGTGCCATTGCCGAGTGATATACTGCTACAATACTGAGCCATTGCCGAGTAATATACTTATGCAATACTGTGCCATTGCCGAGTGATATACTGCTACAATACTGTGCCATTACCCAGTAATGTACTGCTGAAATACTGTGCCATTGCCGAGTAATATACTGCTGGAATACTGTGCCATTGCCGAGTAATATACTGCTACAATACTGTGCCATTACCCAGTAATGTACTGCTGAAATACTGTGCCATTGCCGATTAATATACTGCTGGAATACTGTGCCACTGCCGAGTGATCTACTGCTGGAATACTGTGCCATTGCCGACTGATATACTGCTGGAATACTGTGCCATTGCTGAGTAATATACTGCTGGAATACTGTGCCACTGCCGACTGATATACTGCTGGAATACTGTGCCATTGCCGAGTAATATACTCCTGGAATACTGTGCCATTGCAGAGTAATATACTGCTACAATACTGTGCCATTGCCGAGTAATATACTGCTACAATACTGTGCCATTGCCGAGTAATATAATGCTGGAATACTGTGTCATTGCCAAGTGATATACTGCTGGAATACTGTGCCATTGCTGAGTAATATACTGCTACAATACTGTGCCGTTGCCAAGTGATATACTGCTACAATACTGTGCCATTGCCGAGTGATATACTGCTGGAATACTGTGCCATTGCCGAGTAATATACTGCTACAATACTGTGCCATTGCCGAGTGATATACTGCTACAATACTGTGCCGTTGCCGAGTGATATACTGCTACAATACTGTGCCATTGCCAAGTAATATACTGCTGCAATACTGTGCCATTGCCAAGTAATATACTGCAGGAATACTGTGGCATTGCCGAGTAATATACTGCTGGAATATTGTGGCCTACAGGATTCTGAGCATGTCAGGTGAGAGTAAAGGGGAAGACTCACTGACACAATCAGCCTCAGAATACGAACCTGTAGACAGCAACGGCACCTTGACAGATAGCTCAGGTGATGGAGAAGAGTTCCCTGCTAAGATCAGCCATACTCCACCCTGTTCATACAGGACATACAGCAACCCAGGTTGCTGAAATATTACAATCGCATGATGACTCTCATATGCAGCAGAGTGCCAGTACTAGTGCTGCTCTACCTTTTGGTGTACTGGCGAGCACCAGCGGCCTAGTACATCCTGGTCTTATACATATCAGTATTGCAGTATCACTTGATGATGTGGCGAGTCCCATGAGTACAGTACAAGCTGGTGCGTTGGCGAGCACAAGTAGTGTCCCTCAACCACCATGAACACAGGCCCATAGAGCCCATAGTGTCCTTCCAGATGTGCTTGCAAATCCTGATTGGCAGTCCACAAATTCTGTAGCACCTGTATTTTCCCCATTCACTGCCCAACCCAGAATTCAGATGGAAACAGCAAATTTAAGTACTCCCTTTGATTTTTTTTGGAGCTGTTTTTCATGGAAGATCTGTATGGATTGATTGTGAATCAAAGCAATTTATATGCACAACAACCCAGATTCAAACCCTGCCAGACCATTTGCATGGAAACCTATTACAGTTTCCAAATTAAAGTTTGTTTCGGCCTAACCCTCAACATTACTAAAAAAAAGTAAATTGTGTTTGCATTGGTCATATGCCTGTGTTCTCTGTTGCCATGGCCAGGCAGAGATATGAAAATATAATACAATTTATGCATTTCAATGACAATACACTCTGTCGTCCTTGGGGTGACCCTGAATTTGACCGACTCCACAAAATTTGGCCCCTTGTAAATTATCTTAACCACAAATTTGCAGATGTGTATACTCCCCAGCAAAACATCTGTGTTGATGAGTCATTAGTTTTTCTGGATGCCTTGCATTCAAACAACTTCTCCCCAGCAAGCGTGCCAGATATGGGGTCAAAATGTATAAGACCTGTAATAGGGCAACAGGCTATACATGTAATTTTCAGATTTATGAGGGAAAAGATCACGTGGTGCCCCCGGATGCCCAGACTACATGGGGAGCAGTGGCAAGATAGTTTGGGACTTGGTCTCATCCTTTTTCCATATGGGGTACCACTTATATGTGGACAATTTTTATTCAAGCGTGCCACTATTTAGACATTTATACAATCTTGGAATTGGCCAAGTGGCACCATGTAACCTAATCACCAGGGCTTCCCCCAATGGCTTGTAAATTCTCAGGTTAGAAAAGGGAAAAAAGCCTGCTTGAAAAACAATGAATTGCTCCCAGTGTAATGAGAAACAGGAACTTTTCATCCTGTCATCCATTCATGCAGACATGACCATCCAAATTTCCACGGCAGCTGGTGTTGTTGAGAAGTCCCTCTGTGTCCACGACTATAATCTTAACATGGGAGGGGTGGACTTCAATGACCAAATGATGAAGCCATACTTAGTTTCCTGAAAAACCAGATGCTGGTACATTTCAATTGGCTCAATATAATGCTTTTGTGCTTTGCAAAGCAACTGGACATAGTGGATCCTTCCTAAAACTCCAGGAAGAGATCATCACAGCCCTTTTGTATCTAGAAGGTGCTGTGGCCCAAACCCCCAACCCAGTTGCAGTTAGCCAACTGCATGAAACGCATTTTCCCGATGCCATTCCTGGTATCCCAACCCAAAAGACACCCCAAAAAGATGTAGTGTCTGTAACAAACATGGATTTAGGCGTGACACCTGCTTTTTTTTTTTGTAACTCCTGTCCTGGCCAACCTGGTCTCTCCCTCAAGGACTGCTTCAGTCGCTACCACACACTAGTGGAGTATTAGTATAGGGTACAGTACGGCACAGTGTATGGCACGTATATGCACGGGGTCTCTAAAGATATTAGGTAGTCAGGAAACATTTTGAGAGACTCTACCATCTGGTTAAAATTAAAAAAAAATTAAAAAGTAAAAAAACCCCATAAAAAATAAGGTAAAAAAAAATAAAAAAAATAAAAAAAACAAAAATAGCTGTTTTATTGTTGTTGAGTTATAGTTTTACTGTTACGGTTTTATTGTTAACCATTGCTGTTTTCTTTGCAGGTATGCCATTCAGCTGCAGCACTGATCTGTTTAGTCTGACAGCAACAGGGTTTTAAAAAAGAGCATATACTGTATGCCAAGCATGGGGGCCTGGGGTGGTCAGTGGGTGGATCGCCCCTATGCTTCAGCATATATATGTTTAAACTTTTTTTTTGGCAGAGATTTCTTCATCCATATCGATCAATGTGAATATGGGAATCCGTCAGGTTTTTTTTTCATTCAGCCCACCATTAGAAGTGGGTGGAAGCAGGGCGGTATATTCCAAGGGTGGGCATACCCCACACTTTTTCTGGCAGAGATTTCTTCTTTTTTTCATTCAACCCACAGGCTGCATATAAAAAAAAGAACATAGCATATATACCCAACAAGGACCATCAACGTACTGGTACATCACTGGAATTTGAGTGGCTATACCCCGTGTCATTGGGGGGAACCTGAGAATGCACAGTGGCTAAATGGTTAGCACTTCCGCCTGGCAGTACTAGCGTCGTTGATTCGAATCCCAGCTATGGCACCACCTGTCTGGAGTTTGCATGTTTTCCCTGTGCCTGCGTGGGTTTCCTCTGGGTACTCCAGTTTCCTCCCGCACTTCAAAGACATGCTGTTAGGTTAATTGGATCCTGTCTAAATTGGCCCTAATATGTGTATGTATGAATGGGAGTTAGGGACCTTCGATTTTACACCCCTTAAGGGTTAGGGACTGATGTGAAAGTACAATATATATGTGTAAAGAGCTGCGTAAATTGACGGAGCTATATAAGTACCTGAAATAAATAAATGCAGCTAGTGTTTCTGCCAGCTGACCATAGAGCTGATTGGATACCAGAATGGTGCCAATCATCTCTATAGTCTAAGAAATCGGAATCTACAAGCATTTAATAACTTCTGTTTCACAGGATATAAACAGCGCCATTTTTAAATTGGGAAAGCACCAATCCTGGTGAGATCAGATGATGTAAGGGCAGTGGAGATATCTAAAGTGTAATAGACCCCAGATTTCTCAGAAAAGAATACCTATTGCTGTTGCAGGGGATATTTGCATTCCATAAAAGTGATAAAATGGAAAAAATTAAAGGGACTTTGTAAAAATAATAAAAAAAATCAAAATAACTAAAAAAAAAGAAAAAATTAAAGCACCCCCTTCCCCCTCAACTGCGTGCGCAAGCATTGACCCTGTGAAAGTATGTAAACAGCGATCCAAAATAATAATATTCAAGCGAGCGCTGTTATAAATAAAATAAATAAATCAATATAATAAAGCAGCTTGCAAAAGGGAAAAACCTCTGAATCCTTAAAAATATCTATATCATAATTGCAGCGCTAAAATAATAATAATATTAACTTAAAATATTAAAAGCTACAATTTCTGGGGAAATTGTGTGAAGTGTTCTTGCCTCCACCAGTAGTCTACAACTGGAGTGGGCGGAGTAACTGGGTGGAGTGGCTTGAGTAACCGTGAAAAGGTTGGACTGGGCAGAGTAACTTTATGGAGTGGGCAGAGTGACTTTTTAGTGGACATTTTTAGTGGCAGCAGGGATAGCTAAACGTTTTGATATAAGATTTGTGTAGGTGGGCTTGAAAAAGAGGGAGTGATGGCAGTTTAGAAAACATGTCCTGATTTTTCAGTTCACACTCTAGCTTTTTTCACTCTGCTGCCTGCTCACACACCTGGGTTCCTATGGCAACTCACTCTACAGCAAGGGCAGAGAAGAGCGGTTAAAAACAAACTGCTCCAACTTGCTCACTTCACTGGCAGTTGCCATCTTCAAATGGTTGTAGTTTAAAAATTATACATCCTACACTGAAGAGCATTATATTGTGAAAATCACAAGACCCAGACCTACATTTTGATGCATAGTATGTCTCTGAAATATTAAAAATGAAGGCACAGTCGCAGTTTAGAGATTGCCGTTTAAATTTGAGGTGGCTAGAGTGCAGTTTCAATGAATGTCAATGGGCGGCATGAGTTGCAAACAAATGGTCATATTGTGAAAACTATCAGGACTATGGCTTAGCCGTGGACATTTTTAGTGGGAGCAGGGATAGCTGAACTTTTTGATATAAGATTTGTGTAGGTGGGCTTGAAAATGAGGGAGTGATGGCAGTTTAGAAATCATGTCCTGATTTTTCAGCTCACACTCTAGCTTTTGTCAGCTCCCACTCTAGTTTTGAACATTCCACCATTCATTCCTATGGGACCAATTTCACCACAAAAACGTAGATATTTAGTGAACCATTCGGAAACGTTCCACAAAGTAATAGCACACCAATCGGGAACAATCCGCACGTTTCGGTATATTACTGTCTATGTAGTGTAAAAACTGTGGGAGGATTTGGGGTGGTAAATTTGGCTATAATAATAAGAATATATATGTGAGATAACAGTAAGTGGTCTTGCCGTGCAAGAACACTTAATAATATATCAAATAGCAATATAAAGTGATTAGTGAAACAACGCTAATAAGGAGCACAATAAAGTGACAATAGTGCGTCGTCCTATATGGACGAAAACCAGTGACATAAACGCACAATATAAACGTATAGTAGTTCACACAAATTGGCTGGCAGTCATTTTTTGCACTATATAGTGACTTTTGGAAATGCTTTGAGATTTTGCTTTTCAGCATGAATTCTTGATTATTTTAGCATGTGCCTACACTCATGCCTATGCCCACTTTTATTAACATGCTGGATTAAGCCCTTTATATGCTTTTGACAGCTCTATTAAACCATAAGCTGTTTTACCATTGGCTATAATAAAAATACTACACCATATTAGCTTTTCTCTGGTGGCTTATTCCTGGAGCTGCTATAAGGTAGATATCCAGCGTTGCTAAGTGGCCATGAGGTAGAGTTAACACCGAGGAGCTGTCCTTTTTGCTGTGTGGGTCCCAAGGAGAGGTCTGAAGTCCGTTTAAGGATGTAAAGAGTACCTGGGAAGCACCATATCCCCATCGGTTCCTAGATGACCACTAGTGCCCTACAGAATACCTTTTACATGCACATTTTGGTTGTGCGTCCGATGATTACAAGCACTCCTCATTTTCCTTACCCACAAGGAGTCATGAGCACCTTATTTGTCTGAATCTGTAAAGGAGCTGCTAAGTATCCGCACACACTGGATGATATAAGTACGTGTCTAAGGAAGAATTTGTGTGGACTACTATACGTTTATATTGTGCGTTTATGTCACTGGTTTTCGTCCATATAGGACGACGCACTATTGTCACTTTATTGCGCTCCATATTAACGCTGTTTCACTAATCACTTTATATTGCTATTTGATATATTATTATTAATATTATTATTATTATTTTAGCGCTGCAATTATGATATAGGTATGTAAACAGCGGTTGCACCATGCATGTGAGGTATTGCTGCGAACGTCAGATTGAGGACCGTAATTATAGTACTAGACCTCCTGTGTAAATCTAAAATTGTAGCCTGTAAAGGCTTTTAAAGCGTCACCTATGGATATTAAAAATGTATGCCATTGCATGGGGCATGCGCAGTTTTAAATCATGTCATATTATGTATCTATTTACTCAACATACCATCTTTTGGCCATTATATAAAGTAAAAAAAGTGTATTTGTTTCAGAAAAATTGCGCTTGAGTACTATGTTACATAGAAAATTGCAGCACCCACCATTTTATTCACTAGGGTGTCTGCTTTATAAAAATATATAATGTTTGGGGGTCCCTAGCAGATTTCCTAGCAAAAAATACAGATTTGTTCATGTAAACAAAAAGTGTCAGAAAAGGCTTGGTTAGAAGAGTGTGGCATAAACTTCTAATGCTGAGCATAAAAATGACCCCCCCCCCCAAATGGCCCCTTTTTGGAAAGTAGATACCCCAAGGAATTTGATAAGAAGCATGGTGAGTATTTGCAGATCTTGTTTGTTGCCACAAGTTTTTGAAAATTTAAAAGAAAACAAAAACATGTTTTTTCTTTTTTTCTTTTTCAAAACCATGTAAGGAGAAATTAGATCTGCAAGATACTCACCATGCCTCTTTTTAAATTCCTTGGGAGGGTCTACTTTCCAAAAAGGGAGGGGGGGGGTTGTTGGTGCTATCCTGGCACTTCAGGGCCTCCAAAACTGTGATAGGTAATGAGGTAGTGAAATTAGCAATTTATGCACCATCAGGCTTTCAAAGGGGTCTTTGGATTTTGGGCCCCTGTACGTGGCTAGGCACCAAAAAAAGTCTCACACATGTGGTACCCCCATACTCTGGAGAAGTAGCAGAATATATATTGGGGTGTAATTCCAAATATACCTATGGCATGTGTGAGCAATATACTATTTAAATTACAACTTTGTAAAAAAAAATTGTCATTTTCCAAAAACTTGTGGAAAAAAAATTCTTCCATGGACTCAACATGCCTCTCAGCTGATAGCTTAGGGTGTCTACTTTCTGAAAAGGGGTCTTTTGGGGGTGTTTGTACTGCCCTTTCTTTTTAGCAATGTGATAGGCAATCAGAAAGTAAAAGCTGTGTAAATTCCAGTATCTATACCATAGTTTGTAGACGCTATAACTTTCACACAAACCAATTAATATGCAGTTATTGGGATACCAAAGACATGTAGCAAAATACATTTTGGACAAATTTATGATGAAATTTCAGTTTATTGGATATTTTTTATGACAGAAATGAGAACATATTGTTTTTTTCTAAATTGTTGTTCTTTTTTTGTTAATAGCACAAAAAAAAAACCCAGAGGTGATCAAATACCACCAAAAGAAATCTCCATATGTGTGAAAAAAAATAACATAAAGTTAGTTCATCTACAAAATTGCATGACTGCGCAATTGTCAGTTAAACTAGCGCAGAGCTGTATAGCAAAAGATGGTGTAAATTCCAGTATCTATACCATAGTGTGTAGACACTACAACTTGCAAACAAACCAATTAATATACACTTATTGGGATTTTTTTTTTTTTTACCAGAGACATAAAGCAAAATACATTTTGTCCTAAATTTATGGTGAATTTGTAGTTTATAGGATATTTTTTATAACACAAATGAGAAAATATCGGGGGGGGGGGGGTTCATTTTTTAACTTTTTTTGTTTACAGCTCAAAATAAAAAACCCCAGAGGTGGTCGAATACCACCAAATGAAAGCTCAATTTGTGTGGAAAAAAAGGACATAAATTTTCGTTTGAGTACAGCATTGCATGACAGCGCAATTACCACTTGAAATAGCACAGCGACGTAATGCAAAAAATGGCCTGGTCAAGAAGGGGGATAAATCCTCTGGAGGGTAAGTGGTTAATCTCATTATATTATACGAGATCGTTGTATAGAACTTCCTGGACTGTGTGTGATCTCAGTAATGGAGTCGCCTACAAGCTGGAAATCATTGAAGTGGACTCTGCTATTCCAGTGTTCTCCACTTGCTTCCAGGTCCATGCTGAGCGGCTGGCCTGATGCATTGAGAATACAAGAGGTTGGCCATGCAGCACTGGAGCTGTTCAGGTTCTTTGCTTTTTCAAATTTAATACAAAGTGTTCCCTGATTAGACAAGGAGGAAAGGCAGGGTGATGATGTCATGCCCTCCACCTCATCCAGAGAACACTTTCCACTCAAAGCATTTTCTGAATAGTGCCCATGCTGAGTGTCCAACCTCTTGTGTTCACAATGAATACTGGTGAGCTTTGTAGATTTCTTCCAGATCTGTGCAGTAAATGAGTGTGAAAAATGTGTCTGCGGGAGCTTCCTCTAATAAAGACCGGTCACTGCTGCTCTCTCTCCTTGTGCAGGCTGACTGGTCTAGTCTCCACCCCCTCCTGTATTTTTCTGCAGGCAGCCTGTAGTGGGTGGAGCTTCTGGGTCCCTCCCAAAGCTTTGCTTTTTGTAAAGGCTACATATACAGTACAGTGATGTCGCTGCTGCTCTTACAAGGCACTTGTAAGTCACAAAGGCACTTGGTGCATACAAAGGAAATGTATATCTTTTGTAGCTGTTAAGGAATACATATCTTTTAATGAAAGCTTTTTTTTTGCCTGGAGTACAATTTTAAATTAGACATGGCGTTTACAGTCCTACCACTGAAAATATACGATTGTTTGCTGTGTGTATGTGAGGCAAGCAAATCCAGCACGCAGCAAGGGAAATTGAGCGTAATATGCATATTTTGAGTTTTCTAATCCCCGGCTTAAAAGTGACTTTGTCCCTATGTCTCTATCATCCCTGGTGCCAGTAGTCCCCCAGAGATGTGTGCTGCCACCTTGCGAAGGGAATGGTGCAACAGGACATCTTGTTTGCTCATATGAATTCAAAAGAGAATAAGATCATTTCCACACCACATTCCCGTCTCCCACTCCACCAACTTTTAGATCATTTGCATGCAGCTGCCATTTGACAGTGGTAATATTTTTTAGAGGACAGCTTTAGGATCACTCTACCAAAACCCTATTGTAAGTGACATCTGCACCCTCCCCATGATGTACACATAAAGCAGCGGTGACACCACATTTCACCAGCAGGTAGCACTGCAAGTAATGGCTGGAATTACAGCTTGTGCTGGGGCTGTTTTCACATCAAAGGACAAAATGTTTTACATGTGGAAATCCTTAAAATGCGTATCCCACAAAAACTGGAAAAATACTATAGATGCACTCACATGTTTATACATTGTAAAACACACACACACACACACACACACACACACACACACACACACACACACACACACACACACACACACACACACACACACACACACACACACACACACACACACACACACACACACACACACACACACACACACACACACACACACACACACACACACACACACACACACACACACACACACACACACACACACACACACGTTGCAAAAGTACTTCATACATTCATTAGTTCAATTTCTTGCATGGATCTATCCAGAAATCAGAACTATGCTAACAACAACAATGTGTTTGCTGTTAATGTAGATGAAAATGTAATCACATACATATATGTTTTATTATGTTAAAACACATTTA
Source organism: Staurois parvus (assembly GCF_062004578.1). NCBI lineage: Eukaryota > Metazoa > Chordata > Amphibia > Anura > Ranidae > Staurois > Staurois parvus. The sequence goes on from NW_028318784.1 coordinate 7,918,762, forward strand.
AAAGCACTGTTCATTCTTTACTAACCTGCACATTCCCTTAACTAATTGAGCTCCAGAAGGTTTTAGCCCCTTCATGACCAGGATATTTTTTTGCTATTTGGCACTGCGCTACTTTAATTGGCAATGTGCATGGTCATGCAAAGTTATACCCAAACAAAATTTATATTATTTTTTCACACAAATAGAGCTTTCTTTTGGTGATATTTAATCACCACTGTTTTTTTATTATATAAACAAAAAAAGACTGAAAAAAACCCAATATTTTTTTACTCTGCGGTTTTTACTTTTTGTGTTTATAAACACAAAAAATATTGAAAATTTTGAAAAAAACTATATTTTTTATTTTCTGCTATAAAACATCCAATAGAAATGTAAAAAAAAAACTAAATTCTTCATAGAGTTAGGCCTAAATGTATTCTGCTACATGTCTTTGGTAAAAAAAATCCCAATAGGTGTATATTTATTGGTGTCAATTAACGTTATAATGTCTACAAACAATGGTGTGTGTATATACTGGAATTGTTTTATACAACTAGTGGCAGTGATCAGTGACTTATAGTGGGACTGTGATAGTGTGGTGGACAATCTGACACTAACTGATACTGGGTGGGAACTGACCGACATTGACATCAACAGTGGCACTAATACAGTGATCAGTGATAATACTATACACTGTCACTGTACTAATGACACTGGCTGGGAAGGGGTTAACATTTCGGGTAATCAATGGGTTAAGTGTGTGCCTTACAATGTGTAATGTGTGTATTATGTGCTGCTTTTAAGCAAATAGAGATTGTCGCCTCTGTACTGTTGTCAAACACTGTGTGGCAAGATGTGAGTGGCAAGATGGCCGCCTGGCAGTTTCCGGGACCAGCGTGATGTCATACTGCCCTCCGTTAAGTGTGAGTCGTATGTAACTCAGATGTTTGTAACTCGGGGACTGTGTGTGTGTATACACACACATACTGCTGAAAAAAATTAAAGGAACACTTTGAAAACACATCAGATCTCAATGGGGAAAAATATCATGCTGGATATCTACACGGATATGGACTGGGTAATGTGTTAGGAACGTAAGGATGCCCCATCGTTTGATGGAAATGAAAATGATCAACTTACAGAGGACTGAATTCAAAGACAGATCAAAAATCAAAGTGAAAAACTGATGCAGCAGGCTAGCCCATTTTGCTGAAATTTCATTGCAGCAACTCAAAATGTTGCTCAGTAGCTTGTATGGCCCCCACATGCTTGTATGCATGCCTGACAACATTGAGGCATGCTTCTAATGAGATGACGGATGGTGTCCTGGGGTATTTCCTCCCAGATCTGGATCAGGGCATCACTGAGCTCCTAGACATTCTGAAGTGCAACCTGACTGCGTCAGATGGACTGAAACATGATATCCCAGAAGTGTTCTATTGGAGTTAGGTCAGACAAGCATGGTGGCCATTCAATGCTATCAATTCCTTCATCCTCCAGGAACTAACTGCATACTCTTGCCACATGAAGCTGAGCATTGTCGTACACCAGGAGGAACCCAGGACCCACTACACCAGCGTAGGATCTGACAATGGGTCCAAGGATTTTATCCCGATACCTAATGGCAGTCAACGTGCCATTGTCTAGCCTGTATAGGTCTGTGCGTCCCTCCATGGATATGCCTCCCCAGACCATCACTGACCCACCACCAAAACGGTCATGCTGAACGATATTACAGGCAGCATGATGTTCTACACAGCTTCTCCAGACCCTTTCACAGCTGTTACATGTGCTCAGGGTGAACCTGCTCTCATCTGTGAAAAGCACAGGGCACCAGTGGTGAACCTGCCAATTCTGGTGTTCAATGACAAATGCCAATCGAGCTGTATGGTACCAGGCAGTGAGTACAGGGCCCAATAGAGGATGTCAGGCCACCCTCATGAAGTTTGTTTCTGATTGTTTGCTCACAGACATTCACACCAGTGGCCTGCAAGAGGTCATTTTGTAGGGCTCTGGCAATGCTCATCCTGTTCCTCCTTGCACATAGGAGCAGATACTGGCCCTTCTGATGGGTTAAGGACCTTCTACAGCCTTGTCCAGCTCTCCTAGAGTAACTAGAGTAACTGCCTGCCTCCTGGAATCTCCTCTATGCTCTAGAGACTGTACTGAGAGGCACAGCAAACCTTCTGGCAATGGTACGTATTGATGTGCCAACTGCTGGAGGAGTTGGACTGCCTGTGCAACCTCTGTAGGGTCCAGGTAACACCTCATGCTAGTGAAAAACAGTCAGAAAAGATGAGTAGGAAAAACAGTGTCAGTGACCTCCACCTGTAAAACCATTCCTGTTTTGGGGGTTGTCTCATTGTTGCTCATCTAGTGCTCCTGTTGTTAATTTTATTAACACCAAAGCAGCTGAAACTGATTAACAACCCCCTCTGTTACTTAACTGACCAGATCAATATCTCAGGATTTTAATTGACTTGATGCTATACTCTGATTAAAAAGTGTTCTTTTAATTTTTTTTAGCAGTGTATAATGAAATCCCAATAAATCAAAAATTCTATAATGTGTGTTGATGACTTCTCTGTAGTTTTCAATCTTCATATACAATGTGTGACAAACCACCACCACAATAAGTAAATGGATGTACCCTCACTTCATAAGTTGGACCTCACTGTATTTTAAAGAAACCAAAAAGCGCCTATGGTATGCTTCAATGTACACTCCATGTGCTCCTGTTGAAACTTTCATCTAGGGACTTCCTCATATGCAGCTCTTCTTTAGTAAGGCACTCAAAGGACAAGATTAATAAGAAACTCCATAGCGTGAAACCTTATGTATTATTAAAATAAAAATGTTTAAGAGAGCTCATCTACAATAGCAGGGTTATCAAGCCAGTAGGCCAAGATGGTGCCGATGTGTTGCCAAACATGTTGATGTCATGAAACTCCATCCACTTGAAGCTTTCTATTTCTATCTTTTGCCTCATATTCACCTAACTTTTAATAGTGTACTTCCTGCTTTGACTGCTTTATCCTTCTTGAGAGGGCTATGCTGTATGCCTTTGTGCAGCTAAATTATCAATTTACATGGACTGCAGTTACTAGTTTTTCCAAGTATCAGGGTTCCTGAACCTTTGACTACATTACTGAATGATGCTTATTGAATCTGATGATACTGCCAGGTACATGTTCAGGCAATTCCTGTTACAGGGCAACAGTGCCGTGTTCCTGTCTACCAATTGTGCTCCTGCGCCTCTCTAGAGTCCTTTCGGCAGAAGGGAGGCTTGACTATGGTGGGCCAAGACAGTAGAGGGGTTGAAATTTTGTTTTTTTACCTAGAGTTAGAGGGAGAGGAGCAGGGTTGTAGTTAGGGCATCAGGATAGATAGGATAGTTTAACTGGAGAGGAGGAGAATTAGGGGGTAAATTTGCCAGCTACTGTTAAGAAGCAGCCATTTCTTTAGTGGTAGAGCAACTGTCAGTACTGCCCACCCACCCATAGACTGGTTTGAGTTTTTCATTATTTATAGTTGCCCCAACTGTAGAACTTGGGAAGGAGGAGACATGTGTAATCTTCAAGTTTGGTATGTAGACCCATGGTGGTTGCAGTGCTGTATGGTGAAATTATGAACGTCTATTGTGGGTTGGGGGGACTCCTAAAACTTCTGCCTGAGGTCAAAGATTTGGACACTGATTGGAGGAGGTGGTGGTGGAGCGTGGTTTTGAATAGTCATGCGGGGTGAGTTCCACTCACAGCCATTCGGCTTGTAAAGGCATACCCATTAAGGCCAGGTGAGTATCGGGGGGCCTGTGGTAGGTATGATAGTTCGGGTTGTTTGGGTATAATCCAACAGTCAGAGCCTGGAAGGCATTGATAAGCGGGCACTATATTCTGTTGTATTGGTTTCATGGTATGATTTTATCTGCAGCTATTTTCACTGTTTTATATGTGAATAAGTTATGTATATTTATTCTGGTATGGTCTGTTTCAAGTGCCGCTTTATGTATTGGCATACTTCATTAGACCCAGTCTGTGCGGACAATATGGTCACCTGGTGACTTGGCACCATCCACAGGTAGCTTAACTCTTCAAGAAGACACAGAAGTTGAATCCAACACAATTTTACATCGGCTTATTGCAGTAGAGAGGATATTTCTTCCAGTCTTTTGAAATGTAAGAAGACAATGACTTTCCTTAGCACTGTCATTGTGAACAACTAACACTGACTGTGGGAACTTGAAAGAAAATGGGAAGGTTTAGCTAGGACTGAACTAACTAGCACAAAGCAGGAGGAGAGAACAGAGGAAGATCCTAAATTCACATAGTACACAAGTTGAAGTGGCCCAAAATCACCACTAGATGTAAAAATACTACAGAAAAATGAAAACCCCATTCAGTTCAGAACAAGTAAAATTACATGAAAGTGAGGCAAACCATGCTGTGCCATTCAAAATAAATAGCACCATGTTTTGCACATTGTGGCAATTTGTGGAATGTCAATAATGATGATATTTTTTAGGTAGAACAAAAAATTCCAGGCAGCTCATACTGAAACCATAAGTAGAATATACCAGGTTGCATAATCCTGTTTTATACCGGTTTTATAAATCAGCCTTTCATTGCAGAATATCATTTGCTATTTCCCTAAGAAAAGAGTTGCCCATGACATGCATAGGCTTTTTATTTTCTCAGTTTATTTTAGCTCAGGATGATAAAATATGAATTGCATTTATTATACCTTTCATGTCATTTCTTCACTTTTATTACTGATGCCAGGCTCATACATTTTGACTTTGATCACAGCGACCTGAGAGTGTAATTATGGATAATAATATCCTTAACTGGTGTCTATTGCTGTCGGGAAAGTAGCTATTCATTTAAAAGTAGGTTATATCTTAGCGTGTCATGACCTGCACATTTCATAATTACGCTAGGTTAGTAGATCCAATGTCTCTGTTCTCTCTTAGTTTGCATATGTAGATGATTTTTTTATGCATATGAAAATCACATTGGCAGTCCTAGATGTAACCTTTGAAAATTACTCATATTTATTAATGCTATGCCTAATTTTTGCCACTTTTTTTATTTTTAAGCCATTAGTGTTTCCGCAGTCACAATGGTGAGTAATACCAAGAGACAAACATTATTTTTCCGAAGGAAATTAATCAGGTTTAGAAAGGGACATTTGAATATAACACCTTCATTGGTCATTGAAATAATTGCACATACCAGAATTGGTTGCTTATTCACAATATAATATTTATTTATTACAAGCAGGGCTTTTTTTCAGCAGGAACGCAGGGGAAAGCAGGTTCGGCACTTCCAGCAGTAAATGCATGTAACGACAAGGGGTGCTGGGGTGTGTTGGAAGGTCTATTGATACTGGCTGCTGGGGGATCTATTGTCACTGGAGGGGATCTATTTTTGCATGGTAGTCTCTTGTTGTTGGGGAGGTCTATTGTTGCTGGAGAGAGATCTATTGTTGCTGGGAGGTCAGTTGTTGCCAGAAGTGGTCTACTGAGGGAGGGGTCTATTGTTGCTAATTGGAGATCTGTTGTTGCTGGGGTGGTATCTTGTTGTTGGGGTCCATTGTTGCTGGGAGGGGGGGTTCTTGTTGCTGGCTGCAGGGAATCTATTTTACCGCTTTTCTTATCATTTACAAATTCCATAGAAAGCGATATTTGGCTCTGTATTCTCTAAAAGAGCGGTACTAGGAGGTGGGTAGGGGGTTGAACCAAGGGACAGTGCTCAAAGGTGGGTAGGGGGGCAGTAACATGGGGTGACTCAGAGGAGGGGAGTTCCTGCACCTATGCTCTGAGAAAAAAAGGCCTGATTACAAGTATTTATATAGCATCAACAATTTAGCTAGCTTTTTACTTACTGTACATTAAAATCTCTACATTACATTCCAATGGGACTTTCAAGGCAATAGTATGCAAACCTTATAAATAAAGACATAATCTTTATTTACAATGTTAACAAAAAAATAACTTAAAATCAAATAATGGCTTGTACAACGTGCATATACATAATAATGCACAAAATGTCTATGACACTACTTATACAGTATATCCCTAATAGGGGAAATGATTGCAATTTCTCGTAGTGCTTGACTTATGCACACCAATCCCCAAACTGGGATAAACCCAACGTGTTTCGACTATTTTTCCCCAGGTGTAGAGGGGTGTGACATAACTATAGTAAAATGGACAATTTTAGTTACAGAAGTGGTGTTTCAAAATACAGAACATTACATCCAAAAATGATACACTTACAATGTAACTTGTATACAAAAAAACAACCAGTTACTATTAAAATCATCTGCAGCATGCAGATACCTCTCCACCTTCAGATGGTGTAGGATGAGGCACAGCATGTCCCCATCGTGAAGCCCTGTACCTGGAGGAAGTGGGAACCAACTTTTCTGTTGCCATGGGTGTGTGGGCAGTTTATAGACTCCCTCCCTGACTCCTTCCACATGCAGATTCTGCATGGGCGGGGAGTGAGGCATGCATAATGTGCCAGCTGGGGGCCATATTGGAAACCCATCGCTGGGTAGTGTAATAGACAGACATATTTCATCATTATGTATACACAAGTTGTACCAGCCGTTACTTGATTTTATGTTTTTTCTTTTGTAACACGTTGTAAATAGCTATGGTCTATATGTTCGACTCAAACATTGGATGTCCATGTGATCGGTGAACACACAAACATCTGGGGTGTTTGGCGGGCCATTTGCACCTGACCACAGCTGAGTTCACAATAAGAGCCATGATTGGCCAAAGTCTCAGTGCCTCATTGTTAATGACCATTATGACAGTTACCGGTTAGACATACACAATTGGCCGGAGCTAGCGCCGCCCAATTGTTTACCTCTGACTCGCAAATGTCAGGATGCGGCGATTGCTGGGCTAGTGCAGATGGGTCAGTGGGCGTCGGGTTTTCTTTTTTTATTTCGACGAGTCAGCATCATCATGACAATGCTGGACGCCATGATTGATGATTGTCCTGCCTTCTCTGCAGTTATGAAAGGGTTACAGAGGATTACAGGCAGTATAACCTTTGATGTCCACACAGTAAAGAGTCGATGATTGATAACCGATGATCTTTTACTGATAACATGTGACATAATGAGAATGAATGTAAATGCTCGGTAAAACTGGAATACAAACAGAATAAACAGACATGAGTACATATCTAACTACCTAGCTATATGCATAACATTCCTCAGTATATAGGAGGGGTACTTACAGACTTTGGGGGTCTAATCAAGCCCATATATGAAGAGAGAACAGCATCCCACATCTACTTGCATAGTAGAATTTCTTCAGTCTGAAGAGATGAGGTCACTTCCTCCCAAGTTAGCAAACAGGAAGTCTCTGGCCTTAAGGGGACAGACACTGCTGAATGCTAAAGAATGCCTTGTGTAATACAAGGCAGCACACTCCCCACCTGGCATAATAATGATATGCCACTATTAAACTCTTGGAAGGAGTAAAACGACTTCCGTGATGGGTCTAAGGTACACCTTAGGGGTGCCCTGTTTTACTACTCTGACCTCTACTTTCCTGACTCTGCTATCACTACTAGCATCAGTCCCCACAATGAGTCCAATTGGCCACTCGTTCCTGTGGGCCTGAGAGTCTTTTAGTAGAACAACATCTCCAACTTGTAAGTTGGGCTTGTTGGCTTGCCATTTGTTGCGTGGTTGGAGGGTCGTCAGGTACTCCTGCCTCCATCTCTTCCAGAAGATATCGGCAAGGCTTTGAACTTGTTTCCATTGCTTGGTGTACAAGTCTTTAAGATCAAAGTCCCCGTTGGGAGCTGTCACCATCTCCATCTTCTGGGTCAGTAACTTTGCTGGTGTCAAGACGGTTGGCATCTCTGGGTCAGTAGACACTGGGACCAAAGGTCTGGCGTTCATGATAGCCATGACTTCAGCCATCAGCATGGTTATGACTTCGTGTGTGAGACGAGTAGATCCAATCTTTAGAAGCATTGCATCTAGAATGCGGCGAGCTACTCCAATCATCCTCTCCCAAGCTCCTCCCATATGTGAGGCATGAGGAGGATTGAAGATCCAAGTGCATCTGTGGTTTTGAAGATAGTTACTTGTCTCTGAGTCTGTTGCAACGATCTTCAATTCTTTGCAGGCTCCAATAAAGTTTGTGCCACAGTCAGAACGAATCTGTTTTGCTGGTCCTCGAATGGAGAAAAATCTTCTCAAGGCATTGATGAAGCTTGAGGTAGATAGAGACTCAATTACCTCAATGTGAACTGCTCTGGTACTCATACTCGAGAAAAGAACAGCCCAGCATTTGCTCTCTGCACTGCCTCCTCTGGTCTTGCGAGAAGAAATGTTCCAAGGACCAAAAACGTCCAGGCCCACATTTGTGAATGGAGGATCTGAAGCCAGCCTGTCTGGAGGTAAGTCTGACATCTTCTGGACTTCAAGTTTTCCTCTGATTTTCTTGCAAGTTACACATTTGTTAATCATACTGGAGACTAGTCTTTTACCTCCTAGGATCCACAATCCAGCTGAGCGGACAGTGAGGTGGCGACCTTGATGTGCAACTTGCTCGTGGTGGTGTCTTGTCAGAAGAACGGCAACATGATGATTCTTGGGTATGACAATGGGATGTTTTTCTAGAATAGTCGTATCAGCTGCGGGTAGACGACCTCCAAGTCTCATCACTCCATCTTCATCAAGGACAGGGTTCAACTTTTTGAGTGGGCTGTGTTTAGAAAGTTCTTCTTTCTTGAGAAGACCTTGAATTTCTTCCTTGAAGGCTTCCTGCTGAACACATCTGATAATGGTGACATTGGCTCGCTCAAGATAGTCATTGTTACCCTGGTCAACACTGGCTGTTTTGCTGAAGGATCTGGCCAAGCAGATGAGTTTCCCTATGGCACGGATGAGTGACTTCCAGCTGGAAAACCTTTCGAACCTACATGAGCCAAGACCTTCTCTGGTGGTTAGAGTCTTGTAAACTGCAACTAGAGGTCTTACCTCTTTGTCTTGGTCTGGTTCTACAAGCTGAAAAGTTCCTTTCTGATCAGTCTCTTCAGTTTCTGGTCCAGTCAAGAAGGATGGACCTGTGAACCAGTTAGTCTGTTTGAGGATAGCAACTGATACCAGTCTAGTCCCATGGTCAGCAGGGTTCTTGTCTGTACTGATGTGATGCCACTGTTCTGGACTTGTACACTTTCTGATACGTGTTACTCTGTTTGACACGTATGTGTAGAATCTTCTTGAAGCGTTGTGGATATAACCTAAAACAATCTTGCTGTCTGTGTAAAAGTTCACTGCATGGATCTCGATGTCCAGTTCTGCAATGAGTAAGTCTGCTATCTCCACAGCTAGGACAGCAGCACAAAGTTCTAAGCGTGGGACCGTGTGAGCAGTTCTTGGAGCCAGTTTGGACTTTCCCAAAATGAATCCTGCATGGCTTTGTCCGAGTGTCTATGACTCTAAGGTAGGCTACAGCTGCTATAGCCACGGTGGATGCATCTGAAAACACGTGTATCTCTCTTCGTTTTGTAACAGACAAAGAAACAGAGACGTATGGTCTTTGGATGCTAAATCGCTCAAGCTCCAGCAAAGAGTCTTTCCACAACTTCCACTGCATTTCTTTCTTTTCAGGTAGAGGTGTGTCCCAATCACTTTGTTCTAGCTCAGTTGTAATCTCTCTCAAAAGAGCTTTGCCTTGCATGGTGATGGGTGCTACGAACCCCAAGGGATCGTAAAGACTGTTGACCGTAGACAAGACACCTCGCTTTGTGAAAGGCTTCTCTTCCCTGGATACTCGGAAGGTGAAGCTGTCAGTCTTCAAGTCCCAACTAAGCCCTAAACTTCTTTGAAGGGGTGGTGAATCTGTACCTAGATCTAGGTCTTTGAGGTCTTTTGCACGGTCTTCTGCTGGGAATGCTTCCATGACTTTGCTGTTGTTGGAAGCCACTTTGTGCAGTCTTATGTTAGATTCTGCTAGCAAGTCTCTAGTGCTTTTCAAAATGTCAATGGCTTCTCCACTACTGGAGAAGGAAGCAAGTCCATCATCTACATAAACGTTTTTCATAACAAATTGTTTGGCTTCAGGGTTGTGTCTGTCACCTTGCTGCGCTGCTCGTCTCAAGTTGTAGATAGCGACAGCTGGTGAGGGACTGTTCCCAAACACATGTACTTTCATCCTATACTCTATGATACCTTTGTTGAGGTCGTTGTCTTCATACCATAGGAACCTCAGGTAGTCTCTGTGGTCTTCACGGACAAGGAAACAGTAGAACATCTGTTGTACATCTGCTGTTACTGCAACAAGTTCTCTTCGGAATCTGATAAGGACTCCAAGAAGTGTGTTGTTCAGGTCTGGTCCGCTGAGAAGTACATCATTAAGGGAAATACCTTCATGCTTTGCACTAGAATCAAATACTACACGTATCTGACCTGGTTTTTGAGGATGGTACACTCCGAATATTGGCAAGTACCAGCGTTCTTGTTTTTCATGCAGTGCTGGTGCTTTTTCAGCTTGATCTTTGTCAAAGATTTTCCGCATGAATTCTTGGAAGTGTTCTTTCATGTCTGGCTTTCTTTCAAGAGTGCGCTGCAATAGCGCAAGGCGTTTCTCTGCTTGCACTCTGTTGTTGGGAAGACGATGCCGTGGTGTACGGAATGGTAGTGGGGCTACCCAACTGCCTGCTTTGTCTTTGAAGACTTCTCTGTCCATGATCTCAAGGAAGAGGTTATCTTCAACAGATGGTGCTAGTTTGTCATCATCTTGAGTTCTCTCAAACACTTTGTGGCCCAGCTGATCTGAATCTTCAGCTGAGGCTGCATCTTCCAGGAACCTCTGGATGTTCTGGGGATGTGTTGGGTTAGATAGTTTCTCTTTAATCTGCATGCTGTTGTTACATGGGCAAAGACATGATGTGTGACCGTTCTGCAGCAGATTTGTTCTGTAGACATTCACCTTTGCGGGTTTGTGAAGTCCGTCCAGACATACATTTCCAATGATAACCCATCCAAGATCAAGACGTTGAGCAAATGGTGCATTGTGCGGCCCATTGTATTGTTCTCTGACCTTGTGCACTCTCAGTATGTCTCTTCCTAGTAGAAGGACGATTGCAGCATCTGGGTTGAGTGTTGGGATCTTGTCTGCTATTCGCATGAGATGAGGGTAGTGACGTGCCACTTCAGGTGTGGGAATCTCTGACCTGTCATCTGGTATCATGTCACATTCTATGAGGGTAGGAAGAGTCAGCTGCGTCTTTCCATCTAATGACTCGATGGTGTAGTTGTTTGCTCTTCTCCCTGATGTCTCTATAACTCCAGAACATGTCTTCAAGGTGTATGGAGTTGAACTTCCTTTGTCCCCGAAGAGGTCAAAGAACTCTGTCTTTGCTAGAGACCTGTTGCTTTGTTCGTCTAGGACTGTATACATCTTCACTGCCTTTTCTCTGAGACCGTTGGGATACACTTTGACTAAGCATATCTTGGAGCATGATCTAGAGAGTCCTGGTTCTGTACAGATCTCAGTACACTTTGAAGTTATCGCTGGTGTTGCACTTTCTTTTTGCTCCCCACCATGATCTTCTTGAGTTGCTGGAACTTCTGATCTCCATGGTGGTGGTCCTGGGTGCAGTGCTGACAGATGTCGGTCATTGTTGCATTCTGTGCACCGTATTTCTCTCTTACAGTCTTTTGCAAGATGTTGCATTGAGGCGCAGCATCTGAAACAAATGTGATTGTCTTTAAGGTAAGCCTTGCGCTCCTCTAATGTCTTACTTCTGAAACTGCGACATTTTCTTAGTGGATGAGGCTTGTTGTGTATTGGGCACTGTTTGTCTGGATCCTCAACTTCCTTGCTTGTGTTGTCTTCCTGATTGGCTGCAGCCTCAGGCGGGACTTCTGTCTTCCGCACAGACACTGTTGCTCTGCGTTCTTTGTAGTGTACTGGCGGCTGCTTCTCTGTCCTTGGGGTGCTTGCAACTCTCTTGTTCAGGAAGGCGAAGCTTGGGTCATTGCGTGTCTTAGCTTGGTCTACAACGAATTCAGCGAGGAAGACAAACGGTGGAAATGCAACTCGATAGTCTTTCTTGTATCTGGATGCTTGAGAGACCCACCTTTCTTGCAGGTTGAAAGGGAGCTTCTCGATTATGGGCTCTACTCCACGTGCTGTGTCTAAGTATAAGAGACCTGGCAGAGTTCCACTAGTCTTTGCTGCTTCTATCTCTAGGAGTAGGTCTCCGAGCTCTCTCAGCTTCTGATTGTCTTTGTTTGTCATTTTTGGGCAAGTTTCAATTTTCTTTAAAAGTGCTTCTTCTATTACTTCAGGTGACCCATAGCAGTCTTCCATTCTCTGCCAGACCATCGCAAGTCCTGCTGTTGCATCATGGACATGCACTGACCTGATTCTTTTGGCCTGCTCTGAGGACTCTGGTCCTAGGTATTTAGCGAGTAGGTCGAGCTTCTCTTTGTCAGCTCTAAGTTTTGGGTGCTGCTTAGGAAGGATGACCTCCAGGCCCAGTAGTTTTCAGGACGATCGTCAAACTTCAAGAGACCAGTGCTCACCATCTCACGGCGCATCAGGTATTTTGACACGTCTGTAACCCTTGCTGTGTCAGGTGCATTTGTTCTGGGTACAAACGCGGGACTACTGGCTGATAGTGACTGATGAGTTCGTTGAGGTATTTGACTAAGTCTATTTTGGTCAGATGGTTGCTCTCCTCTATTGTAGTCTAGATCTGGTCTTGCACGAGGAGAGGTTATATCGCCATCTACTTGGTTTCTTAGCGTGTTGGCGGTTTGGTATCTGAGCCCGTGATTGGTTGACTTATCACGTGGCAGTTCAGGTTCAGTCTTGTAGTGATGCGTAACATCAAAGCTGTCTGCTCCCAACTGGGTCCTTGATGGTTTCGGTGCGTCACTAGGCTGTTTATCAGGGTATAGGGTTGCTTGTGTGATTGCACGTACTCACGGGTGCGTTGGAATGTACTGAGAGGTGTTATCAGTGTTTCCAGTACATCGCTCTCTATAAACTGAATATCTGCAGCTCTCGCGAGAACTTCGGCTTCAGCTATGGCTGCTGCAGCTATTTTCTGTTGCTGAAGTATGTGTAAAGAGGCTTGTACTTCTGCCTTTCTCCTAAGCGTTTCTGCTTCTCTCCTTTTCATTTCAGCTTCCCCTTCGGCTTGTCTCTTTTTTATTTCAGCCTGACTCTTCTTTATTTCAGCTTCCCCTTCGGCTTGTCTCTTTTTTATTTCAGCCTGACTCTTCTGCTGCTCTTCATCTAGGTAGCCTTGCTCTTTCATAAGCTCTGCTTCCTGTATAGCATAGGAGGCCATGGCGCATGCGGCCTCGGCCTTGGCTTGTGCCCTGGCGGCGATAGCGCTGACTGAAGACAAGTTTGTGACGCTAGAATGTCTGGAACTTGTATGCTTACTCCTGGCTGCCCAGCACTGACTGACGATAGGTCTGTGACGTTTGAATGCCTGGAACTTGAACGCTTAGATCTGGCGGTTTCTGCTTTGGATGACGACAGATCCGATTTGTTATAAGTTCTCGGCGTGCTGCATTGTGACCTAGTTTCCAGCGTACTGTGCATATTTTCTTCCTGTTTGCACGAGATTTTAGGAAGGGTTAATTTAGTGATATCTTTCATGAAGCTGAGTTAGTTTCACTTTGCTATGCCTTAGACTGGCTGTGCTGTGGGGATTTCACACACACGTGCTGCTGTATTAACAGTTAAGAGTCTTTTCTGTGTTGTAGGGCTTGCTGTAGCGTTTTCACACAATGTGCTCTGAAGTAACCGTGTAAGTCTTTTTACTGTCCTGCCTTCTCTGCAGTTATGAAAGGGTTACAGAGGATTACAGGCAGTATAACCTTTGATGTCCACACAGTAAAGAGTCGATGATTGATAACCGATGATCTTTTACTGATAACATGTGACATAATGAGAATGAATGTAAATGCGCGGTAAAACTGGAATACAAACAGAATAAACAGACATGAGTACATGTTCCTAGATTGTAAGCTCGTAAGAGTAGGGCCCTCTTACCCCTCGTACATTGTTTGTTGTTGTTGTACTGTGCCATGTATTGTCCCCCCTATTGTACAGCGCTGAGCAAACCCTTTGGCGCTATATAAACTCGTAGTAATAAATAATAATAATAATAATAAAAAATAATAATAAATAATACATATCTAACTACCTAGCTATATGCATAACATTCCTCAGTATATAGGAGGGGTACTTACAGACTTTGGGGGTCTAATCAAGCCCATATATGAAGAGGGAACAGCATCCCACATCTACTTGCATAGTAGAATTTCTTCAGTCTGAAGAGATGAGGTCACTTCCTCCCAAGTTAGCAAACAGGAAGTCTCTGGCCTTAAGGGGACAGACACTGCTGAATGCTAAAGAATGCCTTGTGTAATACAAGGCAGCACAATGATAGACACCATTCCATTGTTGAGGGCATGTGGCCTGGTAAGGCCCAGGGAGGGGGAGCATTCATTCACCCCCCCCCCCTTTACGGGCTTGCCAGGCCTGTGCTTGGATCAAGGGTCTGGTAGGAATTTAGGGGGACCCTCACACATTTTAAAAATCCTACCAGGCTTAAAAGGTCTTGTGTGGCTTTTAGGGGGAACCCCACGCACTTAAAAAAATTTTTTTTTACTGCGGGGTAACTTCTAACCTTCCTACCAGACCTAAATGATCTGGTATAGATTAGGAGGAGGGGGGGGGGCATATTGTTTTTTTTTTTTTCTTTAAAATTGTAATTTTTTAAAAAAAGGCAGTCCTGCTGCAGCAGGTTCTATACATTGTACAGATGTGCAACTTTACAGGTAGTTTAAGGGTATCCCCCCAGGAATGATATTTAAAGAATTTTTTTTTTCCTAACTTTAAGCAATGAAAAATTACTGTCCCTTTAGTATCATAGTTAGTCTGGCTGAAAATAACAGTTCCAGTTCAACCATTTAAAAAAAAAAAAAAAGTTATAATCCTATACCCACAGTTGATCCAGAGGAAGGCAAAAAAAAGCATGATCCAATTTGCTCCGGCAGGGGAAAAAAAATCCTTCTAATCGGATATTCCCTGGATCAACTTTCTGTGGAAAGAATCCAGGCCTTTTTTAAAGCAATCCACTGAGCTGGCCACAACAAACTCTTGAGGGAGTCTATTACACATTTTCACAGCTCTCACTGTGAAGAAGCCTTTCCATGTTTGGAGATTAAATTTCTTTTCCCAGGGTGAATAACTCTACACCGAGTTCACTATATGAACCACTGATGTATTTATACATGTTGATCATATCCCCCCTTAATCTCCTCTTCTCAAGAGAGAATGCATTCAGTTTCTCTAATCTTTCCTCATAGCTGAGCTAGCTTTAAAAACTGTACTTTTTGAAATGTTTTTATTTTTTAATATCACGGTCAACTGTTAGTGGTATTATAACAAAGTGGACTCAGCAACTCAAACAACAGCAACTCAGCCACCAAGTGGTAGGCCACATAAAATGACAGAGCGGGGTCAGCGCATCCTGAAGCGCACAGTGTGCAGAAGTCACCAACTGTCTGCAGAGTCAACAGCTAAAGTCCTCCAAACTTTGTGTGGTCTTCAGATTAGCACAACAACAGTGTGTAGAGAGCTTCATGGAATGGGTTTCCATGGCCGAGCAGCTACATCCAAGCCTTACATCATCAAGTGCAATGCAAAGCGTTGGATGCAGTGGTGTAAAGCATGCCACCACTGGACAGTGGAGATGTGTTCTCTAGAGTGACGAATCATGCTTTCCTGTCTGGCAATTTAATGGAAGTGTCTGGGTTTAGTTGTTGCCAGAAGAACAGTACTTGTCTGACTGCATTGTGCCAAGTGTAAAGTTTGGTGGAGGGGGGATTATGGTGTGGGGTTGTTTTTCAAGGGTTGGGCTTGGCCCCTTAGTTCCAGTGAAGGGAACTCTTAAGGCATCAGCATACCAAGACATTTTGGACAATTTCATGCTCCCAACTTTGTGGGAACAAATTGGGGGTGGCCCCTTCCTGTTCCAACATGATTGTGCACCAGTACCCAAAGCTTGGTCCATAAAGACATGGATGAGCAAGTTTGGGTGAAGGAACTTGACTGGCCTGCACAGAGTCCTGACCTCAACCCGACAGAACACCTTTGGGATAAATTAGAGCAGAGACTGCAAGCCAGGCCTTCTTGTCCAACATCTGCACCTGACCTCACAAATACGTTTCTGGAAGAATGGCCAAACATTTCCTTAGACACACTCCTAAACCTTGTAGACAGCTTTTCCAGAAGAGTTCAAGCTTTTATAGCTGCAAAGGGTGGACCAACTCAATATTGAACCCTACGGACTAAGACTGGAATGCCATTAAAGTTCATGTGTATGCAAAGGCAGGCATCCCAATACGTTTGGCAATATAGTGTATATATGTATATATATACTGCTAAAAAAAAATTAAAGGAACTCTTTGAAAACACATTAGATCTCAATGGGAGCTCATGCTGGATATCTATGGACTGGGTAATGTGTTAGGAACATAAGGATGCCCCATAGTTTGTTGGAAATGAAAATGATCAGCCTACAGAGGACTGAATTCAAAGACACCCTGAAATGAAAAGTGAAAAAATGATGCAGCAGGCTAGTCCATTTTGCTGAAGTTTCATTGCAGCAACTCAAAATGGTACTCGGTAGTTTGTATGGCCCCCACGTGCTTGTATGCATGCCTGACAATGTCGAAGCATGCTTCTAATGAGACGATGGATGGTGTCCTGGGGTATCTCCTCCCAGATCTGGATCAGGGCATCACTGAGCTCCTGGACAGACTGGGGTGCAAATTGGCAGTGTCGGATGGAACAAAACATGACATCCCAGAGGTGTTCTATTGGATTTAGATCAGACAAGTATGGGAGCCATTCATTGGTATCATTTCCTTCATCATCCAGGAACTGCCTGCATACTTTCACTACATGAGGCCGGGAATTGTCATGCACCAGGAGGAACCAAGGACCCACTGCACCAGTGTAAGGTCTGACAATGGGTCCAAAGATTTCATCCCGATACCTAATGGCAATCAGGGTGCCACTGTCTAGCCTGTAGAGGTCTGTGTGTTCCCCCATGGATATGCCTCCCCAGACTATCACTGACCCACCACCAAAACGGTCATGCTGAACGATGTTACAGGCAGCATAATTTTCTCCATGGCTTCTCCAAAGCCTTTCACATCTGTCACATGTGCTCATGGTGAACATGCTCCCATCTGTGAAAATCACAGGGCGCCAGTGGTAGACCTGCCAATTCTGGTGTTCAATGGAAAATGCCATTCTAACTCTATGGTGCTGGGAAGTGAGCATAGGGCCCACTAGAGGATGTTGGGCCCTCAGGCCACCCTCAGGAAGTCTGTTTCTGATTGTTTTGTCAGAGACATTCACACCAGTGGCCTGCTGGAGGTCATTTTGTAGGGCTCTGGCAATGCTCATCCTGTTCCTCCTTGCATGAAGGAGCAGATACTGGTCCTGTTGATGGGTTAAGGACATTCTACAGCCCTGTCCAGCTCTCCTAGAGTAACTGCCTGTCTCCTGGAATCTCCTCCGTGCTCTAGAGACTTTACTGAGAGACACAGCAAACCTTCTAGCAATGGCACGTATTGATGTGTCAACTCCTGGAGGAGTTGGACTGCCTGTGCAACCTCTGTAGGGTCCAGGCATCGCTTCATTCTACCAGTAGTGACACAGATGCTAGCCAAATGCAAAATTAGTAAAAAACAGTTAGAAAAGATGAGTAGGGAAAAAATGCCTCCACCTGTAAAACCATTCCTGTTTTGGGGGCTGTCTCATTGTTGCCAATCTAGTGCACCTGTTGTTAATGTCATTATCCCCAAAGCAAATGAAAACTGATTAACAACCCCCTCTGCTACTTAACTGACCAGATCAATATCCCTGGAGTTTAACTGCCTTGATGCTATACTCTGATTAAAAAGTGTTCCTTTAAGTGTGTGTATGCTGTGCTACAGCTCAAGCAAGACAGGTAAAGCTTCCCATCAGAACAATACACAGTCCAGTATATATATAAGTCCACAGCACACACAGTATTCAAAGTCCCACTAAAAGGCCGTCAAACCAAGAAGGTAAATCTCAACAGCTTTTCTATGCATGCTGTGAGCAATTGAGTCTTTTCAGACTGCATGCAGCTCTTCTCTTTGTAGACAGCAAAACCAACCGCAACCACACTGTCTGTTCAGCAGCTTAATAAATAGGGCTGAAGGGCAAGTACTGTACCTGCCCTCTACGGTTCAGCCCCTCTTGACCCTGCCCCTGGCTGACTCACTGTGTATATATATATATATATATATACACAGTGCACACACATTATATTGCCAGAGTATTCATATTCTGAATGGTCTAGGGTTGCTAGTGGTGTACCCCAAGGTTCAGTGTTGGGACCCTTACTTTTTAATATATTTATAAATGATATAGGGTCTGGGATTAAAAATCCCATTTCAGTTTTTGCAGATGACACCAAGCTGTGCAGTGGAATAACGTCCTTACAGGATGTCTCCAATTTACAATCCGACCTCAATGCTCTGTTTAACCACTTGCCCTCCTGAGGATTTACCCCCCTTCCAGACCAGGCCATTTTTTGCGTTACGGCGCTGCATTACTTTGACAATTGCGCTGTCATGCAACATTGCACTCAAATTAAATATACGTCCTTTTTTCCCACAAATTGAGCTTTGTTTTGGGGGTATTTGATCGCCTGTGTGTTTTTTATTTTTTGCGCTATAAAAAAAAAGACAAATAATATTGAGAAAAAAACAATATTTTTGACTTTTTGCTATTAAACATGTCCGGTAAAAAAAATGAAAAAATCAGATTTCATCATAAATTTAGGCCAAAATGTATTCTGCTACATGTCTTTGCTAAAACAAATCCCAATACCTGTAAATTAATTTGTTTATGTGAAAGTTATAGCGTTTACAATTGGCGGTATAGATACTGGGATTTTTATTTTTATTTTTTATATCTATTATTTGTGGTGGCAATCAGCGACTTATAGCAGGACTGCAGCAGACATTCTGACACTGGGGGGAACTGCCGTGGTGTCACTGACATCCCCAGTGACATCAATACAGTGATCAGAACTAATAAAAATCACTGACACTGTACTAATGACATTGGCCAGGAAGGGGTTAACATGAGGGGCGATCAAATGGTTAACTGTGTGCTGGGAGTGTTGTACTAGGGGGTGGTGTCTGTGTGCTTCACTGTAGTCATCCAGAGCAGTGTGCTGGAGCTGAAAGGGAGAACTATTAGTAAACAGGTAATGCACTTGGGGGCTAAGAATATGCATGCATCATACATACTAGGGGGAGTACAACTGGGGGAATCAATGGTGGAGAAGGATCTGGGGGTTCTGGTAGATCACAAGCTTAATAATGGCATGCAATGCCAAGCTGCGGTTTCTAAAGCAAGCAAAATCCTCTCTTGTATTAAAAGAGGTATAGACTCCAGAGAGAGAGATATCATTTTACCCCTGTACAAATCATTAGTAAGACCTCATCTGGAATATGCAGTTCAGTTTTTGGCACCAATTCATAAAAAGAGCATTGGGGAACTGGAGAAAGTACAGAGAAGGGAAACCAAACTAATAAGAGGCATGGAGGAGATCAACTATGAGGAAAGATTAGAGGAACGGAATTTATTCTCTCTTGAGAAGAGGAGATTAAGGGGGGATATGGTCAACATGTATAAATACATCAGTGGTTCATATAGTGAACTCGGTGTAGAGTTATTCACCCTGAGGTCATCACAGAGGACAAGGGGGCACTCTTTACGTCTAGAGGAAAAGAAATGTAATCTTCAAATATGGAAAAGTTTCTTCACAGTGAGAGCTGTGAAAATGTGGAATAGACTCCCTCAAGAGTTGATTGCATGGATTTTTTCTTCTATACTCCATAAGACGCACCTTTCCCCCAAAAAAATAGGGGGAAATGTCTGTACGTCTTATGGATTGAATATTGACCAGGACTCCCTCCCCCCGCCGCCATGTTAGAATACTGGGCCGGCCACTCGGCTCTTCTGTGGTAGAAGAGTGGAGGAGTCCAAGTCAGCAATGCGGCAGCGCCAGGCAAGGCCCAAAGCAGCTGCCCCTTACAGCGGAGTTCCAGCTGAAAAAAAAAAAAGTCAGCAGCTACAAAAACTGTGGGCACCCGGCTATGACAGCTTGCACCCAGCTGTGACAGCTTGCGGCTTCACAGCAGGGTACCCACTGCACATGCGCGAGAAGCTCTGCGCTTTGTGAATGGCCCCGTAGTCTTCTGGGACCTGTCACATGTCCCAGAAGACTATGGGATGGAGGACAGCTTCTGCTTCACATCGCCTAGGCGATTGCAGCAGAAGAGGGAGCGGGTACCTGTCAAATTTGGGTTATCTCCTGTAGTACGTCCGCAGTCTCTGGGCATCTCCTGTACTTCATCTGGTACATCTCCTGTATGTCTTCAGTCCATTGGTTCAGAATATTTTTTTTCTTGTTTTCCTCCTCTAAAATCTAGGTGCGTCTTATGGAGCGAAAAATACAGTAACTGGTTACTAACATTTATTGGTAAAGTTGATCCAGGGAATATCCGATGACCTCTCGGGGGATCAGGAGGATATTTTTTCCTCTGTAGAAGCAGATTGGATCAAGCTTTGCTGGTTTTTTTTGCCTTCTTCTGGATCAACTGTGGGTGTAGGATTATAAAAAAATTTTTAATAGTGGTTGTACTGGATGGATTTTTGTTTTTTTTAGCCAAACTATGTAACTATAGGGACGCCTGCCTTTACACGCACATAAACTTTAATGACATCCCAGTCTTAGTCCATAGGGTTCAGTATTGAGTTGGCCCACCTTTTGCAGCTATAACAGCTTCAACTCTTCTGGGAAGGCTGTCCACAAGATTTAGGAGTGTGTCTATGGGAATGTTTGACCATTCTTCCAGAAGCGCATTTTGGAGATCAGGCACTGATGTCAGACAAGAAGGCCTGGCTCGCAGTGTCCACTCTAATTCATCCCAAAGGTGTTATATTGTGATGGATATGGTAAAATGCCTATTTAGTTTCCTATTGACTATATATATACAGTTGCAAGAAAAAGTATGTGAACCCCTTGGGATTACGTGGAGTTTTGCATGAATTGGGCATAAAATGTACTCTGAACGTCATCTAAGTCACAACAATAGAAGAACACAGTCTGCTGAACATAATACTACATAAACATTAGATGTTGCCATGGTTTAATTGCACATAACATGTAAACATTCACAGTGCAGGGAGGAAAAAGTATGTGAGGCCCTAGCTTAATGACTTCTCCCAGAGCTAATTGGAGCCAGGAGTGAGCCAACCTTGACTCCAATCAGTGTGATGATATTGGATGTGTTGCTGACAGCTGTCCTGCCCTTAAAAAACACACACCTGTTTTGGGTTTACTGGTTTCAAGAAGCACTGTCTGATGTGAACCATGCCTCCCAGAAAAGAGCTCTCAGAAGACTTACGATCAAGAATTGTTGACTTGCATGAAGCTGGAAAGGGTTACAAAAGTATCTCCAAAAGCCTTGATGTTCATGTGTCCACGGTAAGACAGACTGTCTACAAATGGAGAAAGTTTAGCACTGTTGCTACTCTCCCTAGGCGTGGTCGTCCTGTAAAAATGACTGCAAGAGCACAGCGCAGAATGCTGCATGAGGTAAAGAAGAATCCCAGAGTGTCAGCTAAAGACCTACAGAAATCTCTGGCACATGCTAACATTTTTGTTGACACATCTACAATAAGGAAAACATTAAACAAGAATGGAGTACATGGGAGGACACCACGGAGGAAGCCATTGCTGTCCAAAAAGAATATTGCAGCACGTTTGAAGTTTGCAAAAGAGCACCTGGATGTTCCACAGCACTACTGGCAAAATATACTGTGGACAGATGAAACCAAGATTGAGTTGTTTGGGAAGAACACACAACACTATGTGTGGAGAAAAAAAGGCACAGCACACCAACATCAAAACCTCATCCCCACTGTAAAACATGGCGGAGGGAGCATCATGGTTTGGGGCTGCTTTGCTGCCTCAGGGCCTAGACGGATTGTTGTCATTGATGGGAAAATGAATTCCAGAGTTTATCAAGACATTTTGCAGGAAAACCAACGACCATCTGTCCACCAACTGAAGCTCCGCAGAGGATGGGTGATGCAACAGGACAATGACCCAAAGCATACAAGTAATTCAACAAAACAATGGCTGCAACAGCACAGAATACGCCTTCTGGAGTGGCCCAGTCTGAGTCCTGACCTCAACCCGATTGAAATGCTGTGGAATGACCTTAAGAGAGCGATTCACACCAGACATCCCAAGAATATTGCTACACTGAAACAGTTTTGTGAAGAGGAGTGGTCCAAAATTACTCCAGATCGTTGTGCAGGTCTGATCTGCAACTACAGGAAATGTTTGGTTGAGGTTATTACTGCCAAAGGAGGGTCAACCAGTTATTAAGTCCAAAGGTTCACATACTTTTTCCTCCCTGCACTGTGAATGTTTACATGTTATGTGCAATTAAACCATGGCAACATCTAATGTTTGTGTAGTATTATGTTCAGCAGACTGTGTTCTTCTATTGTTGTGACTTAGATGACATTCAGAGCACATTTTATGCCCAATTCATGCAAAACTCCACGTAATCCCAAGGGGTTCACATACTTTTTCTTGCAACTGTATATATATATATATATATATATATATATAAGTTTTTTATACACATTTTCATACATATTTACTTTTATACTCTAATACTATTTCTTTCCACATATTTCTAAATGTTTAGTATGAATACATATGTTGTGTGTATATTTTCTGCCTGCTGGGCTTTGTGGTACTTTAAGAAATCCTTGCTTAAGAAATTTTTGCTCACACGCACCGACCCCTCCCATCGTGCCAACTTGAGAATGTTTTTCTTTCTATAGATAAGACCTGGAAGAAGATCACACCTATACCATGACGGAGATTGTTTTTGTGTTGAAATGACCAATCAAAGACTCATATAATACTTGTGCTGTTCTCACGTGATGTTCGCATCATTTTTCATATATAAACTCACGTTTTCATTTCAATAAATTAGAGCAGTTTTCACAGACCAAACGTGTCAGTGTGAGTTTCTTTATGTGCGCACATTCCAGAGCAAGCCAGCGTCATAAATTAGGACAGGAGCAGATAAGCACTGGACAATTTAGTCCTTAACTAATTCAATATCAGGTTGAGGTCAGGACACTGTGCAGGCCAGTCAAGTTCCTTCACCCCAAACTCACTCATCCATGTCTTTATGGACCTTGCTTTGTGCACTAGTGGGCAGTCATGTTGGAACAGGAAGGGGCCATCCCCAAACTGTTCCCACAATGTTGGGAGCATGAAATTGTCCAAAATGTCTTGGTATGCTGACACCTTAAGAGTTCCCTTCACTGGCACTAAGGGGCCAAACCCAACCCCTGAAAGACAACCCCACACCATAATCCTCCCTCCACCAAACTTTACACTTAGCACAATGCAGTTAGGCAAGTACCAGTCCCCTGGCAAATGCCAAACCCAGACACGTCCATTGGATTGCCTGACAGAGAAGCGTGATTCATCACTCCAGAGAACATGTTCCCACTGCTCTAGAGTTCAGTGGCAACATGCTTTACACCACTGCATCTGACACTTTGCATTGCACATGGTGATGTAAGGCTTGGATGCAGCTGCTAGGCCATGGAATCCCATTCCATGAAGCTATGCACTGTTGTTGTGCTAATCTGAAGGCCATTGGCTGGTACCTGTTGCTCGGCTTCTGCCGTGTCCAAACACAGCTGAAGCGGCGCTTTGGCAGCCCCAGTGATGGAAATGCAAAATCACATTTATATACATGATTTTGCACAGAAAATCCACCTGTAGCAGTAAATCTGCTATATGGCGGGTGGAGAATGGTTGGTTGAATGAATCAACATTATCAAATAAAATTGAGTTGCCTTTCATTGCTATTTTAAACTGAATGGGGTGTTTTACAAGGTGAGAGTTTACATATTCTTTAGGTTCTGAGATGACCCTTTGCATGTGATAATTAATGACAATATTCTTCCTTCTTGACATAATGTTAATTAATGCAAAAATGGGAATTCAAAGTTGTGTTTGTATAAATACTATATATAAGAAGCAAGTGCTAAGTAACACCAGTGTGTGCACAGCATTTTAAAGGTTAGATTTATAGATAGAGATAGCTTTAGGATTATATATTAGCCATTCATCCATTGGTAACAGAAAGTCTCTAAGTGGACCAGTGCACCTGAGGGTAAGTGAAACACTGCACAATAAACAAAGAGCAGCTTCCCTCAGGCGGCCAATGACCTACTAACAAACAAAGACAACATCTTAATTTAACACCATGAATGATCATGTTTTTTACTGGCTGTATTATAATTTATGTATTATAAAAATTCATATAATGTCAATGCTTCTCACACAAAATATTGTTATTATCTAACTTACTGGAAATGTCATTTCAGTTTTTAAGTTTGATATTAGTCTACGGTAACAGTTCTAAAGGTTGGAGGTCATACTGGATCACTGTGAATACAGAAAAGTGAATATGGCAGCCTTCTTGGCTCTCATTAGCAGGACTTTTTTTCTCTAAGAATAGGTGCAGGAACTCCCCCTTTTGAGTTATCCCCTTGTGTCTGTCCCCTACCTACCTCTGAGCATAGCTCCTTGGTTCCACACCTTACCCACCTCACAGTACATCCCCTTTTAGAGAATACAGAACCAAGTATATTCTTAGGGCTCATGTACACTGCAACTTATAAACTGACGTTCAGGAGCCGTTCAGCTTTTTTTCAGCAGCCTCTGAACTCTCCCTAATGTTTTCCTATGTGTCCATGTACACTATGTCGTTTACAGGCAGTTGAGTTTACAGTCTTTTTTTCTTAACGCACCAAACTTGTGTTCAGGAGTAGATTTTACCGGCGTTTCAAACGCCAAGCGCTTGTAAATGCTTGTAAACGTGGTTAACCGTATTTATAAGCATTTGTGTTTAGAAGCGTTTAACTGTTCCATGTCCAGATGTTGTCCAGAGCTTTTTTCCATCATCAGAAATGCATGCAAAGTGTTATCCATTTATTCAAATGGACCCGGAACACCAGCGCAGTCAGTTCCAGGTTTCGCATGAAGGAAGAAATGGTAGAACGTGCTGCATTATGCTCATGATGGGATCCATAGTGAATACGACCAGAAAAGACAGGTCATCTCAACACATACTGCTCTTTCTCTGCTTCTGCTCTCTCTATTCCTCTCAAAATGTCTGAAATAGTTGATTTTTTACTATTTTTCAGTGCATTCTGGGCATTTGGGAAGGTCTCCTGAGGCTATCTTTTAAAAATGCCTCTAAACGCAAATGCACATAAATGCGGTATGGAAACTCAGCTAAACTGACTTTTTTAACCTACGTTTTCCAGCAGTCAGTTTCCATCCTTCAGAAGAGTTTTACAAACACCCCGTGTACATGAGCCCATATTATATTTTATGCTGCTAATTTGTAAGGAGTTTGTTAATGATAACAAGAAAAGCAGTAAAATATGTAGATCCCTCTGCAGCCATCAGCAATAGACTCCCCCATCAGAAATAGACTTTCCCATCAGCAATAGACTCCTCCCGCCCCCCCCCCAGGCACCAACAGACCCTTCTGCAACATATTAACCCCCAGCAACAATAGATCTCCCAGCAGCCAGCATCACCAATAGACCTTCCAGCAGCCAGCAAAACCAGCGCCCTTCCTCAACAGGCAATCCCTCCCAGCAACAATTGACTTCCCCAGTATCAATAGATCCCTTTACAGAACATCAGAATATATTCTTTCTGTTGTGATCTGCAGAGGTTCCTGTGCCAAAACTTGCAATTCGGTCACTGCAGATTTGCAGCTATAGGAAGTGTGGATAGGGGAAGGTCCAACATTAAATTATTAAATTTATAGTTGATGTGAAAAAATGGTTAGTATCTATATTTTCTTTGAATTCGGCACCAACATGTGTGCTGAATTTACTGTAATGGAACATGTGAGCCAGTGCCTAGGGCAGCAGGGTTAGAGGGGGCCATAACAAGCCTTGGGTCTCATGCACATCGCACATTTTTCTATCTCTCCTAGACGTCTTTCCACCTGGCAGCAACATTTTGGCAGAAAAAGTGCTTGACGCTTGTAAAAGTGTGTAATGCATTTAGGCACATTTACGTGTGTTTAGCTGCATCAAGTGTTTGCGCATTAATTCATTTAATTGGCCAGAATAATAATTTCTAATAAGAATAAATTATTCTGGCTATTGAAATTAACGCTCAAGTGCTGAACGCGTGTTTTTCTGCCAAAGCTCTGCTGCTCCTGGACGCACTGGCAGTGGATTTATTTTCCTGACTCTAAATGCCTCTAAAAGCTATGTGTGCATAGATACATAAGCTAATGTGCAGGAGCATTTATAGACAGGAAAGAAAATGCCAGATGCCCCTATGAGCAGCTGAAAAAACATCCAGTGTGCTTGAGGCCTAAGCATATATAAACATTTCTTTGTTTATTTCATTTGGACACCTCTGGACAACTGTGGCAAAATCAGCAAGATAACAATAGAGGCTTCAGAGGGTTTAGAAAGGAGTCACAAGGCTCTTTACAGCTTGGGAAACATCAAAAAACCTCTCTTGTTTGGTGGTCTGTTCATTTAAAAAGTGCCTCCATGGGTGCACCTGAGCTTTAGTGTTTAAAAATGATGACACAGGTGGCAGAGGTTGTACAAAAGGGTGTAATCACAAAATTGTGCCTTGGCCACCATGATGTTTCAATTCAGTCTTGTATACATATACTAAAGGCTGCCATGAGCAGTGCAAATTTTGCCCAATTTTTACTGAATCAGCAGATATTTGAGCACTGCAAACAGGTAATTTTTCTCCTTCACCGAGGTGAGGCTGCACTGATAGGCTGCACTGATGTGGCGGCAATGGTGGGCATTGATGAGGAGGCACTGATGCTGCTGCACTGATATGTGGCACTGATGGGCACTGATGGGTGGCACAGATGGGCACTAATATGTAGCACTGAAGGACACTGACTGGTGGCACTGATGGCATTGACTAGGGGCACTGTTAGGCGGTACTGACGGGCACAGATTGGCAGCACTGCTGGGAACTGATGGGCAGCACTGCTGGGCACTTTTTTGGCTACATTGATAATCAGTGCCCTGATTATCAGTGCAGATGTCTCCTTTGACAGTTGCCGGTTATTGGCAGTACTTTCCTCACACTGTCCTAGCGTGAGGAAAGTACTGCAGATAACCGGCAAGTGTATTTACTGGTGCTCAGCTGTGATTGGACACAGTTGATCACGTGGTAAAAGGCTGCTGTGATTGGCCTTTTACCATGTCATATGATCAGCTGTGTCGAAAGGACACAGCAAACACAGACAGCACCCAGTGCGCTCCACTGGGGACGCATTCTGGGAGGACATCATATGACACCCTCCCAGAACTGGACGACTGCGCTGTTGCCATTATTCAGCTATCACGCGATAAGGAAGTGGTTAAAGTTTAAGTTCATCTTTTAACAAAAAATAATAAATGCACATTTTTTTGCAAGTGAAAAAATGTGCATTTGCTATTTTTGTTTTGTGAGCTTGGAAAGCATTGCTCCAGCGATCAGCAGATCATGCGTGCCATGCTGGACTGAAGACCTGTCAGTGTATCTATGTACCCGTACCTCGACAGGCAGAATCAATGAACCACCATAATGCTCAACAGTGCCGTGGTAGTTCATTGAGAACTACAAGCTGACAGCCGCAAAGGCTGTTGAAACTTGTAGTTTTCCCATTCACAGAACACTGGGAATGAATGACACTGCAGGGAGGCAGGGTTGTGCAAAATCATGTGTGTATTCATTTATATATATATATATATATGATTTTGCATTTCCGGGTAGGGGGCCTGCGCCGCTATTCGTGGCCTTGGCTGTCAATCATCGGGTCCCGGCCGGTGATTAGTCGCCGGCACCCGGTGATCACCGAGTAATACCAACGGGGGGAGAGAACTGTATGTAAACATTACAGTTCTCTCTCCTATTGGCTCCAGCACCATGCTTTTTATGGCTTTGCATAGCAGAGCCATGCAAAGCAGTGTGCTTACAGTGAAATACACACACACACAAAACAGTAAAACACAGCACACAGTTAATCCTTTGATCGTCCCAGATGTTAACACCTTCCTGCCCAGTGCCATTAATACAGTATCAGTGCTTTTTATTAGCACTGATCACTGTATTGGTGTCACTGGGGATGTCAGTGACACCAAGTCAGTTCCCCCACAGTGTCAGAATGCCTGCTGCAGTCCCGCTGTAAGTCGCTGATTGCCGCCATTACTAGTAAATGGGAGTTGGATTTTTTTTTTTTAGCAAAGACATGTAGCAGAATACATTTTGGCCTAAAGTTATGATGAAATTTGATTTTTAAAATTTTTTTTACTGGACACGTTTAATAGCAAAACGTAAAAAATATTATTTTTTTCTCAAAATTGTCAGCCACCAAAAGAAAGCTCAATTCAGCGAAAAAAAAAGGACATAAATTTCATTTAGGTGCAGCGTTGCATGACTGCGCAATGACTGCATTACGGGGCCCCATGAGTTGTTAGTCCGCCCCTGGGTTAGCAACTACATTATATTGCCAAAAGTTTTGGGACTCCCCTCCAAATCATTGGATTCAGGTGTTCTAATCACCTCCATGGCCACAGGTGTATAAAATCAAGCACTTAGGCATGCAGACTTCTACAAACATTTGTGAAAGAATGGATTGCTCTCAGGAGCTCAGTGAATTCAAGTGTGGTACCATGATAGGTTGCCACCTGTGCAATAAGTCCATCCATGAAATTTCCTTGTTACTAAATATTCCACAGTCAACTGTTAGTCGCATTATAACAAAGTGGAGGCAATTGGGAACAACAGCAACTCAGCCACCAAGTGGTAGGCCATGTAAAATGACAGAGCGGGGTTACCGCATGCTGAAGCACCCAGTGTGTAGAAGTCACTAGAATCAGTAGCTAAAGACCTCCAAACTTCATGTGGCCTTCAGATTAGCACAACAACAGTACATAGAGAGCTTCATGGAATGGGTTTCCATGGCCGAGCAGCTGCATCCAAGCCTTACATCACCAAGTGCAATGCAAACCGTCAGATGCAGCAGTGTAAAACATGCCACCACTGGACTCTAGAGCAGTGGAGACGTGTTCTTTTGAGTGATGAATCACGCTTCTCTATCTGGCAATCTGATGGACATGTCTGGGTTTGGTAGATGCCTGGAGAACGGTACTTGCCTGACAGCATTGTGCCAAGTGTAAAGTTCGGTGTAGGAGGATTATGGTGTGGGGTTGTTTTTCAGGGGTTGGGCTTGGCCCCTTAGTTCCAGTAAAGGGAACTCTTAAGGCGGCAGCATACCAAAACATTTTGGACAATTGCATACTCCCAACTTTGTGGGAACAGTTTGGGGATGGCCCCTTCCTGTTCCATCATGACTGCACCCCAGTGCACAAAGCAAGGTCCATAAAGACATGGATGAGCGAGTTTGGGGTGAAGGAACTTGACTGGCCTGCCAGTCCTGACCTCAACCCGATAGAACACCTTCAGGATGAATTACAGCGGAGACTGCGAGCCAGGCCTTCTTATCCGACATCAGTTCCTGACCTCACAAATGCACTTCTGGAAGAATGGTCAAACATTCCCATAGACACACTCCTAAACCTTGTGGACAGCCTTCCCAGAAGAATTGAAGCTGTTATAGCTGCAAAAAGTGGGCCAGCTCAATATTGACTCCTGCTGACTAAGACTGGGATGCCATTAAAGTTCATGTGCATGTAAAGGCAGGCGGCCCAATACTTTTGGCAATATAGTCTATTAGGCTGCTTTCACACTGATCAGTGGGTGCAGTGCAGTGCACCTGTTGCTTTCCTGCAGGTTAGCTGCACTGAACTATTATAACCTGCAGGTTAATGAGCTTTCAGAAAGTGCACCATACCTGCAAACTATAATAGAAGTCTATGGAAAAGAGCAGCTAGCCACAGGAAATCTGCAGGTGCATTGAACTGCAACCGTGGTGCGGGTAAACCTCAGCACATCAGTTAAAGCAACCTTGTAGGGGCCATTATGGGGAGGGGGGGTTGTAAAACCTCACAGTTTTCATTGTGGCCTGATACCAGTTACCAACTCATTTAAGTGGCCCTTGCTCTTCAAAAGGTTGAGCACCCCTGCTTAAGCCCTATGGGGGCTGATTTAATAAAGGAGTTGAAAAACTTCATTAGAAAAAAAATGTGTGAATATGCTATTCAGTCATCCAATCATGAACAGATGAAATAAGTAAACAGTAATTTGCCTTTCATGGGATTGGATAACTAAAATGAGATTTTACATCATTTATTGAGGAAAGATTCCTACCTCTTTCAGTAACCCCCCCCCCCTCACCTGCTGTCAGGCATGCAAAGCAAATAGCTAGTTTGCTAGACAACCGGCCCAAGTCTAGTATGTAAACTCTTCCATAGGAAATAGGGATGGCAAGCCTTGACACATAAATCTGGAGATGAATAATATTCCAGCCCCATAGCCATACTGGTCCCCAGTAGTAAATTCTACCCCCAGACATGGATCAATATTACTTGCAGAGACAAAAAAAGGGGATCGATGCTCCTTGCATCATCTTAACATCGTAAAAGCTGTCTGTACCCTTTGCTATCACCCTTCACCTTCTAGGCTTGAGCTCTGTCCAAATTGACCATTCCCATATAAAAACACAGTGATTAAGAGTTATCCGAGTGTTTCTGACTATATGTCCTATTTATAGTCAAGGACAGTGTGAAAGCTCCGAGTGGGATCTGTGCCATGGGAAACAGCGCAGATTTTCATCAGATTTAAATAGATGAAACACATCTACCATAATGTGTGAAGCGCACTGGGAGGTCACCTTGCAAGTTGTAAGCTACTCAAAACACAGTACACTAAGAATTCAAAAAAAGACAGACGAGAACAAGGAAAAATGCATCTTGGAATACAATACATTTGTTCACTATTAAATGAGTTAACCAAGTATTATATAAAAATGAGTACCTAAAAGAAAGCAATTGGCCATCTTCAGCACGTTATCACATTTCTTTATTATTATAACATTTTCTTTGCAAAAAATTATCACATTTTAAAAGCTTGCTGTGTCATATTTTCAGAATTATATTTCATACATTCCCACTCTAATGGCCACATATCATCAATGCAATAAGAATGTGTGCAGCAAACGTGATTGTAAGCCAAGTACATATACTCTATATATATTGAAAGATTAATAGTTTATCAAATTAACTAAGCATTTTAAAAGGAAATTGATAACAAAAAATATCAGCTTTTCCAAATTTGTAGTAATAATTTACAATAATTTTGCTTGCAGAGTTGTATATGTGTATACTAGTTTATATATACCGGTGTGTATATATATATATATATATATACTGTATATATATATATATATATATTACAGACGAGGCAATCAACACATTTGTGACAGAGAGGTTTCTAGGCACACTGTTTAAATGAAAATCTCTGGATATAATACATGTTTATTAAAGTGTATAGCCAATTGTGTTAGTCTTGGAACGAGTGGGTATGGATTAGAATCCCTGTGAAGTTTTTTTTTATAGCCATCTGTGTTCCAGCTAGGTAGATTCATGCTCTCTATTTGTACTGTTGACTCTTGCACTGGGACAGAAAGTGATGGAATTTTAGAGCTGTCATGGGCATTGGGAGGATCGTCTAATGGAACACCTACTCAGGTGACAGCTTTTTAAAGTGGTAGTAAACATTAGTATTATAATCTTACCTACCGGTAAGCTTATAATAACGTTTTCCTGTAGGTAAAATGAATATCTCCTAAACGTGCACCATCCAAACGTCAACTCACAGTAAGTGCCCGGAGGGGGTACCTTCCTTTATGCATGCCTGTGGTCCTCCAAGACCAGCTACTTACACCCCTCCCCTTTCCCCCAAAAAAATAAAACTTCACCTATAATTCTTCTTCACCCCTCTTAGCACACATCCTCTGTCCCCTCAAATTTTCCACCCTAGCACAAATCCTCCCCCCAAATCCCCCCTCCTAGCACAAATTTCCTCCCAATCCTTTCCCCTAGCACACATTCTCCCTCCAGATCCTCCCCTAACACATGTCCCCCCATCTCACTCTCCTAGCACAAAGTTCCTCCCAATCCCCTCTCCTAGTGCAAATACCCTCCCTCTAGCACACCCAATCCCCTCTCCTAGCACAAACTCAATCTCCTGTTCTATCACAAATCCCCTCCTAGCACATACGCTCCCAATCCCACTTCCTAGCACAATCCCCCCTCTTGATCCTCCCTTAACACATGTCCCCCTCATCCCCCTCTCCTAGCACAAATCCTCCCAATCCCCTCTCCTAGCACACATTCTCCCTCCAGATCCTCCCCTAACACATGTCCCCCTCATCCCCCTCTCCTAGCACAAATTTCCTCCCAATCCCCTCTCCTAGTACAAATCCCCCCTCCTAGCACACCCAATCCCCTCTCCTAGCACAAACTCCCCCAATCATCCCTCCAAGCACAAACCCCCTCCTTTTTATAACACAAATCCCCCCCAATCCTCCAAATTCCCTCCCCCAATCCCCCTCCTAGAACAAATCCCCCCTTTCAGCATCATTCCTCTTCCTTTAATCCCCCCACCTAGGACAAATTCCCCCAGATCTCTCCTATAGCTAAACCCCCTCCAATTTACCCTTCCCAGCATAAAATCCACCTTACCCAAATCTCCCCAAAGCCCACCCCAGCACCCCCCTAGATATGGCCATGGCGTAGAGTAGGGAAACCAGTGGCCTTGGCTGTGCCCCTAGGCAGCAGTGCGCCCTGGACAGCTGCTTAGTTTGCCTAGTGGTAGCACCGGCCCTGGGCCCCCCCCTTCAAACACGGCCTGCGGACTGCGGAGGGCTGACTGCAAACACTGACTGACCCACCCTACTCTTACTTCAGTGATTGGTCACTAGTTCTCCTCATATGCCTTCTTCTAAAGGGAAACTAAGTAAGAGTTGGGCATGACTACACTGTCTTGGTCCTTTTTCTCTGATTGTCTTTGTCAACAGAGCTGACATCATGACATGAAAAGTTACATGGGCCACATAGACTCAAAAATCTAGTAAACAAGAAGCAGTCTGCAAAACTGTATCATCAGCTTTCCATGTCATGATGTCAGGGCTATTGACATAGGACAACTAGAGAAAGGGAAATACAATGCACTCATGCCCAACCCTTAGCTAGATTCCCCTTAGAAGAAGTAGGAAAAGGAAAAGAATCAGCGACCAGCATCTGATGTAAGAGTGTTGGCTTCATATTTCTACACCCCTAGGATTCTATGTCCCAGACAGTCCCTGCTGAGCTGTTCCTCTCCAGCCAGCCACCACTCACCTGGCTCTTCTTGAGTGCCATGCTGAGTGTGGTGGATGAGAAGAGGAGAACTGGAGCCTGAGGTCCAGCCAACAGTGAGACCCAGACAGCTATGCAGGAGCAAGCGGCTGCACCGACTATGATCACATGCCAAAGGCAGCTGTGTCCACTGCCGCACCCGAACATGATCCAGTTCGGCCAATCACATGGAGGCAGGCACCCATGTCCACCCCCGCTTGTGACCCAGTTCGTCCAATCACAAAGGGTGCTCATCCCTGATCCTGGACAACTGGGGAGGCTTAGACAGTCCTAGAAGAACAGATTGTGGAGAGCGGTGGAGGTGGAGCGCAGTGGGACTGCGAGCGCAGTGGGAGGCAGGAATTTTCTGCGCACCCTTTGATTTTGTACCTGGAACAGTGGCCCCGCCTGCCCCCCCCACCCCCCCTTCCCCCACACACATGCTACGCCACTGCTAAAGCTTACATGCATAGCCTTCTCTGCCTTTCTCTGTTCAAATGATGTGCATGGGATTTCAGTCCAAGAAAGACAGCCAGAAGGCAAACTGCTTTTACTGCTCTGTCCCTTTAGAAAACACAGTGGGGAGATTTACTAAAACTTGAGCACTCAGAATTTGATGCAGCTGTACATGGTAGCCAATCAGCTTCTAACTTCAGCTTGTTCAATTAAAGTGTTAACTAAACCCACAACAGTGAAATCAGTCTAAATGTGCAGTAAAGCATGCTTGTTATACTCACTGTGGAACCTAAGGGGTTAATCCTCTGCATTGTGTAAAAAGGCTGTTTGATCCTTTCTTCTCTGCCCCTCCTCTTGTTGAAATGACCACCTGATACAGACTGAACCCGTGGTCACATGCACATGCTCAGTTTGGTGTGTATTGCTAGAGAGGTTTTTTTTTTTCTTGGGAGGGTGCATGTGATCAGCATAGGGCCAATAAGCACTATCCAGACAAGGGGTCAGAGGTTTCACATCCTCCTAGAGCAGAAAGAAAACTCCTCCTACACAC
Organism: Staurois parvus; assembly: GCF_062004578.1. Classification (NCBI taxonomy): domain Eukaryota; kingdom Metazoa; phylum Chordata; class Amphibia; order Anura; family Ranidae; genus Staurois; species Staurois parvus. Next base: position 7,953,273 of record NW_028318784.1, read on the forward strand.
TTTAACCAGTGCTCTGCTGAAGCCACAAGACTGCTCTAACTACTGATGAGAAAAGGTATTTAGTAGTTTATATTTACTAAAATAATTGCATTTCCATGTCCTGTGTACTGTGGGAGGCCAGATATAGTGAATGCAGGGTCCTGGGTTTAGTATCACTTTAAGCTTTGGCAATAAAACCTGGAAGCTGTGCAGAGCTGCACCATATTTTTGCACCATGCAATTTTAGTAAATAATCCCCAGTAACACCAGTGTCAAATATAAAATACTAGTTTAGGAATGCATACATTTGGTAAAACAAAATAAAATTTCAATTGAACTCAATCAATTTTCTCTTTTAAGAAATAGAGTATTAAGAAGTGTTGCTCCTGCTTAGAGCTTGTCACCTGCTGGCTTCAGGTGGTAAATATTCACATACAATTTCTTAGTCTTGAACATACTTAAAGTGAAATCGCAGGCAACAGGTGAGACTACCTAGTCAGATATTAATGTTATCCAGCAAGTGCTGTAGCTCTCTTTAGTCCCTGCAGCAAGATTTTCACCAGTCACCTAACAGTGTGCGTGGAGCTGCGAAGTCTGTGCTGTATAACCATATATCTGTTTTTACTTTACTTCTTAGTAACAACATTTTTTATTTTAGGGTTTTTGTATGTGAAATACAGCAAGGAGCCCACTGTAATTATCAGCTTCTTGTAAAAATGAAGAAGGGTAGGATGTCTTATAGCAGCAAGGCCATTCTCTTTGTACATTTTAAGGATGAAAGATGCCCCTTACAGAAACCATAAGCAGCCAGCAGGTCAATCAACCCAGCATATTCCACATACAAAGCCCAACTCCAGCCTGAGCCTAAAAAAAAGACCCTCAGTCTAATGTTAAAATAAAAAAGCGGTTCTGGCTGCTATACTCACACATACTGTATGTCTTGCACTCCACTTCAGACTCACTGGTCCCACCTTGTTCATCTTGCAAGTTGAATGACACTTGGGATTAGGGTTTAAAAGGGAACCTGTAAGGACAAAACACAGAGGCTACCATTGTTGATATTTTCTCTTAAAAATGCTAGTGGCCTGGCTATTGAATAAATCAAAAGCTCTGGCTTCACTTTCCAAAATGCATGCTTGCTCTATGTCAGTGACTCATAAAGTAAAGAGACAGACATAGGACTATTAGTCACTAAGTTTCCTTTAAGGATCCATTCACATTTGTGCAACTTGTCATGATACTTTGGTCATCAAAGTTGCATAAAAAGTCACAGCCCATTCTTTTCAATGCTACCATTCAAATTGGTGCGACTGAAAGCGACTTTGAATAGGTGCCTGTACTACTTTGATGTGACTTTTGATGCAACTTTGATCCAGAGAGTATAAATTCGGATCAAAGTCTCACTCAAAGTCACTCTGGAAATCGAGTTTGGAGTTGGGAAGGTGTGAATGGAGTCTTAAGCAGAATTCCAGGTATGGATATTTTATACATAATTATAAAATACCTGAAATCAAAGTAAAATAAATCCCCTAAAAGCCACAACAAAGTGCCTAAAGTCAGAAAAGCTGCTGTATTTATTCACCCCAATATAAACAGAAAAAAGGTGATAGTAATAACAGTAATGTACCTCTAATAGAGCACTAATAACATGATGCTATAAACTCCACAACACATAGTACAATTAATGAATAACACTTTTTTGTTGGTTTATTGCACCTTTGTGAACATTTATTAATTGTATTTTGTATTTTGTTGAGTTTGTAATGCTATCCCTGTAGGAACCGATGGATAAGATGGGTGCTCTGTTCTTTGCCCCAAACTTCTCAAGAACCCCAGCCCCTCTGAAACATCGGGTTGAGTGTACAAACATATATCACAGGAATTCACCAAAAGTAATACTTAGTACCTAACAGTAGTGCTATATCAAAGAAAACAGGCATCAAACCAGGTAGTAAAGGAAAAATTAATATATTGTCACCCAATATGGTTGATAATTGAACAAGCATAAAATGAATGCACAATGCTAAGAACACAATTTAGCAAAGTGATTAACAGTAAGGACTAGGCATAAGCTAACATTGCGTCCAGATCAGCACAAAGGAGTAGCAAGGCCACCCCAAGTGCAGCAGTGAGCAGTTTATTCTACCGAGTGCTGGTACTACAATGCCAGAGCGCATTTATGGTGGCGATGCTAGTCCTAGATGGACTGGTTATGCACTGTCCAAAACAAAAAGACGGATGGTAGTGGAGAGGGCAGGGGAACAAAGGGGGCTTACAGAACTATTATTACGGGACAGTCTTCTGCTGGCCATCATTGGGGCCCTTTAAGAGCGTTGGTGCACTTAACAACAGTCCAAGTTAACCTGCATGCAGTATAGGTACAGTATAGGTATGGTATAGTCTCAGAACAGATGCAAGATAGGAAAAAAGAAAAAGTTCCAGTTTGCAGCATGTCTAAGGCACCTCTACTGTGAATCCAACAGTAAAATCACATGTCCAGAAAGTAAATAATCTAGAGGGGACCAGTGCAATACAGCTACCATGCTTTTCCCTATTTCACCGCTTACTTATAGCTGACAGCTATGAGTAAGCACTGAAATAGCGCAGTACGGCTATGAGCTATGAGATGGGCCAGCACCTATCCAGTGTGTGTGCTAAGGTGGATCAGGGAACCAATGGAACTACTTTAATGGTTCCTCAGTAGTTGGATTGAGCATGTCTGAGTAGGGGTCAAGCCCAGGTTAGGCCAGGTGACTCATCCGGTTGGGCCTCTATCGCCCCCCCCCCCCCTCGGTTCTGGGTGGAGGGGTAGAGACCTGGATCTGCATATTCATGGAAGTCTGACCAGTCCCAGGCAAGAGGTCCTGGCACTGTGGGAAGACCAGCTCATAAATATGGAAGAGCCAGACAGCAAGGGGAGTTATGTAGAAGATGGATTACTGAAGGTGCTGCTGTGTAGCCTGGGAAGGGACCCAGAACAAAGGGAGATCTGCCTCCAGGCTGGAGAAAAGGAAAGGAGGCTGGAAAAGGGAGCTCCACTGCCCTACAGTCCACTGCAAATGGGGACAGAAAAAGGCTCCATGAGAGGCCTGAACACAGTTTACCCAGAGCTACAGGATACAAGGACAGTGTGAGTACCTCTACACTCCTGGGGCCTATAGGAGAGAGAGCTACTGGGTGCAATACTTAAAGTGGTAGTAAACACTCATATATTACTTTTACCTACAGATAAGCGTGTAATAAAGCTTACCTGTAGGTAAAATGAATATCTCCTAAACGTGCAAGGTTTAGGAGATATTCTAGCGAGTAGAAGCCGGCGACCTCACCAATGCATGCGCTGTGAAGAAACGGCATACCTGTGCCTGTGTTCTGCGGCTGAGATGTGAAATCATCACGGTTCAGCCAATCACATGGCTGCAAAACCGGAAGGATGGCCAGGTGAAGATGCAAGCCACTGTAACAGAACGCAGGGCTTTGTTTTAAGGAAAGTCCTTCATAATGTGCTAGTATGCGATGCATACTAGCACATTATGCCTTTTGGCTTGCAGGAGAAAACTTTTTTTTTTATATATCAGATTTTAACCACTTAAGGACCACCCACAGTACATTTACTGCTGCAGGGTGGCCCCTGTGCGCAGGATCACGTATACAGTATATACGTGATTCGCACTTCCGTGTTTTTTTGTGGGCCGGGGGTGCCGTGATTTGATCCCCAAGGGATAAATCATCCGATTTAGGCCAGTGATGTCCGGCCCCAGGAACTATTTACCACAAGGCAAACAAGGCACTTGCCTAGGGCGGCATTTTTCAGGGGGACAACACCTCCCTTTAGAAGAAGGGATCAAAGAAGGGACACGCGTACCATGGGAACCAGGTGGGATCCAAGAGAGGCTGCAGGCTGCTTGATGGTGTATATAGAGCCTGGGGATGTCCGGAGCTGTGAAGATGAGTGTCTTTCTCTCTATCGCCGGAGGGGGGGGTAGTGGAAGCCTCTCCCAAGTGGGAGTAAGGGGTGTTGTTGGTCAATATCAGGCTCTCTCTGCAGGAGGGGGAAGGGGGGGGGGGTGTTGGTCGGTGTTCGTGATGATTTTTGTGTTGCCTGAGGCAGCACAAAATCTAAATATACCACTGTCCGGCCTAAGTCAGATGATCAATCCCTGTCCTATCCTGTCCTGTGTTGACAGTTACACAGGTACAGGAAGTGATGAAATCTTCTCTCTCTGGGCACATTCCATCCCGGAGAGAGAAGAATCAACACAAAAGTGAGTAAAAGCACTGCACTTAAACAGTTAGAACACTCTAGGACACATTTAACCCCTTGATTTGTAGCGGTTCAAACAGTCCCTGACAGCCACGTGCTCTTTTTCTCGTGAGTCGCACTAGGTACCTATAAATTTCATGGCCAAAATGTCCATCAAAAGGTACACTAGTGAAGAGGCCTACAGGATTCTAAGCATGTCTGGTGAGTGAAGGGGAAGCCTCACTGTCAGAATCCAGCTCAGAATATGAACCTGTAGACAACAGCAGCACCCTTACAGATGATGGAGAAGAGGTCACTGCTATGGTCAGGCATACTTGACCCCATTCCCAGGTTGCTGAGATGTTACAAACGCATGATGACTCTCGTATGCAGCAGAGTGCCAGTACTAGTGCCGCTCTACCTTTTGGTGAACTGGCAAACACCAGCGGCCTAGTTACATAGTTATTCTGGCTGAAAAAAGACAAAAGTGCATCCAGTTCAACCATTAAAAAAAAATGTATAATCCTATACCCAAAGTTGATCCATAGGAAGGCAAAGAATCCCAGCAAAGCATGATCCAATTTGCTCCTGCAGTGGAAAAAATTCCTTCCTGATCCCCCGAGAAGCAATCGGATATTCCCTGGATCAACGTTACCTATAAATGTTAGTATCCAGTTATATTCTGTGTATCCAAGAAAGAATCCAGGCCTTTTTTAAAGCAATCCACTGAGCTGGCCAGAAACAACTCTTGAGGGAGTCTATTCCACATTTTCACAGCTCCCGCTGTGAAGAAACCTTTTCGTGTTTGGAGATTACATTTCTTTTCCTCCAGACGTAAACTGTGCCCCCTTGTCCTCTGTGATGACCTCAGGGTGAATAGCTCTACCCCGAGTTCACTATATGAACCACTGATGTATTTATACATGTTGATCATATCCCCCCTTAATCTCCTGTTCTCAAGAGAGAATGAATTCAGTTCCTCTAATCTTTCCTCATAGCTGAGCTCATCCATGCCTCTTATCAGTTTGGTTGCCCTTCTCTGTATTTTCTCCAGTTCCCCAATGTTCTTTTTGTGAATTGGTGCCCAAAACTGAACTGCATATTCCAGATGAGGTCTTACTAATGATTTGTACAGGGGCAAAATGATATCTCTCTCTCTGGAGTCTATACCTCTTTTAATACAAGAGAGGATTTTGCTTGCTTTAGAAACTGCAGCTTGGCATTGCATGCCATTATTAAGCTTGTGATCTACCAGAACTCCCAGATCCTTCTCCAACATAGTATATCCTGGTATTTTTTATACCAGTACTGCAGTATCACTTGGTGATATGGCGAGTCCCATAAGTGCAGTACAAGCTGGTGCGGTAGTGAGCACAAGTAGTGTCTCGCAGCCACCAAGAATTCGCACACAGGCCCATAGAGCCCCTAGTGTCCTTCCGGACGTGCTTGCATATCCCAATTGGCAGCCCAAAAATTCTGCAGCACCCATACTTGCCCTATTCACTGCCCAACCCGGAATTTATTTTTTTACCATAAGTTTTTGGAAAATTTAAAAAACAATTTGTTTACACAAAATTGTCACTTAAATAATTTATTGCTCACATGTGCCATGGGTATATGTGGAATTACTCCCCAAAATACATTCTGCTACTTTGCCCGAGTATGGGTATACCACATATGAGAGACTTTTTGGCAGTCTAGCCAACCACAGGACCCAAAAATTCACCTTCGGGTTTTAAAGGGCTTTATTTCCTCATTACACTTCCTGACTACCTATCACAGTTTTGAAGGCCCTGAAATGCCAAGATATCACCAAACCCCCCAAATGACATTTTTGGAAAGTAGACACCATAAGGAATTTGATAATAACCATTGTGAGTATTTTGCAGATCTCGTTTGTTGCCACAAGTTTTTAGAAAATGAAGAAAGAAAACAAAAACATATTTTTTCTTTTCTTGTTTTATATTTCAAAACCTGAGATCTTCAAAATACTCACCATGCCTATTTTTAAATTCCTTGGGGTGTCTACTTTCCAAAAAGGGGTCATTTTGGGGGTTTGGTGATATCCTGGCATTTCAGGGCCTCCAAAAGGTAGCTGTGATAGGTGATAGGTAGTGAGGAAGTGAAATGAGGAAGTTACACACCTTCAGGCTTTCAAAGTGGTCATTGGATTTCAGGCTCCTGTATGTGGCTAGGCTCCCAAAAACTCTCACACATGTGGTATCCCCATACTCGGTAGAAGTTGAAGAATGTATTTTGGGGTGCAATTCCACATGTACCCATGGCTTTTGTGAGCAATATATCATTTAAGTGATATAGTGAATCTTCTTACATTTGGCAGCTTTTAGAATTCCAACCATGGCTTCAAATAAATTGGCACACTGGTCATCATTAAATAATACACCACATTTTACTTTCACTTTCCCATTTATGTTACAATGTTTTTGTCATTTTCCAAAAGCTTGTGGAAAAAAAATAAATCTTCCATTGACTCAATATACCTCTCAGCAGATAGCTTAGGGTGTCTACTTTCCGAAAAGGGGTCATTTGGGGGTGTTTGTACTGTCCTGGTATTTTAGCACCTCAAGAAATATGATAGGCAGTCAAAAAGTAAAAGCTGTGTAAATTCCATTATCTATACCATAGTTTGTAGACGCTATAACTTTCACACAAAGCTATCAATATACACTTATTAGATTTTTTTTACCAAAAACATGTAGCAGAATACATTTTGGCCTAAATTTATGATGAAATTTGAGTTTTTTGGATATTTGTTATGACAGAAATGATAAAATATTGTTTTTTTTCAAAATTTGCAATCTTTTTTTGCTTATCGTATGAAAAATTAAAAGCGCACAGGTGAGTAAATACCAAAAGAAAGCTCTATTTGTGTGAAAAAAAGGGCATAAATTTAATTTATGTACAGCATTGCATGACTGCGCAATTGTCAGTTAAACTAGCACAGCGCTTTATAACAAAAATGGCATAAACTGCAGTATCTATACCATAGTTTGTAGATGCTATAACTTTCACACAAAGCTATCAATATACACTTATTGGGATTTTTTTTTACCAAAGACATGTAGCAGAATACATTTTAATATATAAAAATATTGTTTTTTCAAAATTTTCAGTCTTTTTTTGTTTATAGCGCAAAAAATAAAAAGCGGACAGGTGATCAAATACCACCAAAAGAAAGCTCTATTTGTGAATTTTGTTTGGGTACAGCATTGCATGACCGCGCAATTACCAATTGAAATAGTTCAGCGCCGATTAGCAAAAAAAGGCCTGGTCGGGAAGGGGGGAGGGGGGAAATTCTCAGGAGAACAAGTGGTTAATGTAATTTCTTATTCAAAATGGCAGCAATATTTCTTGGAGAGTGTTAGCAGCTCCAAGATTGATTTTACTTGTATGGCGTTGTATTTTAAATCGTATTTTCCAAAATGTGACTCATTGTCGCTGTCAGGTCATCACAGTAAGTATTCATCCTCATATTTCACAAATATAAGGGATTATTATTACTATTATAGAGGATTTATACAATGCCAGCAGTTGGTATATCAATTTACAAAGGAAAGGAGATCAGAGGGCCCTGCTTGTTGGACCTTACAATCTAAAAGATGAAGGGATGTGATATGCACAATTGAAGGCCTAATGATTTTGTACATTGGGTCAATGCATGTACATTAATGTGGGCTTTTTCATGTCTTCAGCCATGTTAGGTGGGCCGACAGCACACCTAAATAAAACTAATGGCACAGGTATGCACCACCAGCACAGTAATTCTGCCCGTGTAAATGTGCATTGTGCTAATGCACAGTGAAGTGTGAATTTTACCAATGTATTAGCGTGAATGGGCCCCTACACATACAGATGAAAGCACTTGCAGACCAAGGTACAAGTTGATTTATGCTGCCATGGCAATTAATATAATTTTACAAATACATTTAATAGGTTTCAGAATGTCTCAGAACAGAATATCTGTGAGATGAAAGCTGCGATTATTAAGGAAAGGTAGCTCTTACACTTGAGCGGTTTCCTGTTGAGTAATCCAGCGGAATCACATTGCAGTCAGGCTCGCCTCATCTTGATATGTCTTTATAGCTGCAGTAAAAATTGGAGAGACAGAGGCATGTGACACTCCACACATTGTTCTGCTTTTCATCTGTCACTCCACTTTTCTCTTTGTATTCCCATTCTATAGTTGACTATAGAAACACAGTCAGAGTAAAGATCCCCAATATATTTAGTCTGATTTACTGTACATTACATACTATGTGTTCCATTGACACAAATTTTAAATAGCACCCGATGACCTGCAACACATGGCAATGCACCATATTTCATTGCAGCACAACATTTTTCGACAAGTCTGATATTTGGGGTTGATGTGCACCAAAGGTGTATTAATGATCAATGGGCTGCCTTACAGCGTTTGTAAACCTCAAACATGAAATATGAACAAAGCATATCCTTCTATAATGTGTACTTGTTTCAATTAAGAGCGCTGAGTGTCATTTCTGTCTGCTGCCTCCTTCATCTGCTATTAGCATGAGACACTTCTGACATATTTTCCTGACACCAAGAGAAAATTGGTGACAGAGGAGGGAGCTTCAGCTGATGGACAGCTAATGGATACTGCCAAGATGGACTCAACCAAGCATGGACTCTTTCTTATGCTGGTACGCTAGGGCAGGTAGGAATTGGGGTAATTGGGGAAAGACTGTACTTGTTTAAAGTTGTAATGTTTGGAATTTTCAGTAAAGCTTTTGAATCTTTGCCTTTGCCCGGTCTGAAGTTCTTATAGAGGTGTATGTAAGTAACCAGCACATATGTGGTTTCCAGCTTGGGTCAGAATGCACATTGGGTTATAAAGACAGCAAGTGGTTACCAAGAGTAATAAAGGTTTAACAAGCAGCCTGTTATGAAGCGTGTACCTATGAGAGGTGGGACAACCTCTTTTGGAGAGGGAGCTATTGTTGGCATTATCTCCCCTTGCTGTCCATCTCCCATAGCAATGGCAGCAGATCAGAGCTCAGAGGTCCCCAGCCTGTGCACAGCTAGAGGAAGAGTTAAGTGAATGCATGCATGGAGTCAGCACTAGGTGCACAGCAGGACTCCATTTCATTACTGGGAGTGAGGTAGTGGAGATACACTGGACAGGTGGAGAGGACATCGGCACAGCGTGTCCCTCCTAAATGCAACAAGTGACAGTAGTGGTGTACATTGACATGAGGCTCAAGAGAGTTAACTAGAGTTAAGTCTTCTGTTCGCATGTACACAGTGTACAGCCATCTTTGAGCTGGACCAATCCTAGGTGCCCAGCGTAGCCCAGAAGAACCCACCCCAGGGTAGGCCTCTCATGTGTCCCATACTTCGTGCCCAATGAGGAGGGGAACATGGAGGAAGTAACACCTACACAGGGGCGGACTGACAACTCTAGGGGCCCCCGGGCAGTAAGAGATAATGGGGCTCCATGTGCCCCCACCTACACTCAGGCACACCCACACAGCACCCTACCTACATATTGCAGCTCAGCTGCATAGAAAGGGCATTTACATATTCACTGCAGCAAAGGCTGCATAAATTTTCCCAGCTTCTTTCTGTAGAAGCCAATGGGTACTTCCAGGTTTAAAGATGGCTGCCATGTGGGAGAAGTGAAAGAGAGAAGGGAGTGAGAGGGTGAAAAAGAGGAGGACTGTGGGAGAGAAAGAGAGAAGGAGGAGAGAGAGAGATGAAGGGATGAGAGAGGAGGGGTGTGTTTTATATAGCACTAAAAATTGGGCATGGCTTAAAAGGGGTGTGGTTAAATAGTGTCTGAGATGACTTATATAGTGCAGAATGAGGTAATGTTAAATAGGGAATGTACAGTGTGGAGTGTATGACAGTGGGTAGTATGTACAGGGAGAGGAGTGCGGAGTATACGGCGGTGGGTAGTATGTGCAGGATGGTGTCAGTAGGTGGTGTCAGTAGTTCTTCATTTATATTAGTATTATTTTAGTTTTTTTTACAATTTTATGATTTTTTTTTACAAATTCATGTTTTATTATTTTTATCATATATTTTCTAAATGCTTTTGGGTGGCCAGTGGATGATGTTAGTAGAGCAATGGTGTGGGTGTCAGAATTTTTTAATTTTTATTATCTAATTTTTAAATTATTTTTTACAATTTATTTCTGTATTATTTTTTTCACAATGATTTTGTGGGGGCAGTGGACAGTGTCAGTAGGGAGTGAACAGGGAGCACTAGTATATGTTGGACTGTCATTAGATTGGGATGAATAAACAAAACCTGTACCCCCTTATATCAGAAGGAAGGGAATGGATGGAGGGAAGGAAGAAAGAAAAGGGAGGGAGGGAGGAAGGGAATGGATGGAGGAATGAAGGGGAGGGAAGGAAAGATGGGTGGGAGGAAAGAATGAAGGGAGGGGATGGAGGAAGGAAGGGAAGGAAGAAAAGGGAGGGAGGGAATGAATGGAGGAAGGAAGGAATGAAGGAAAGAAAGAAAATGGATGGAGGAAGGAATGAAGGAAAAGGAAGGAAGGGGAGGGAGGGAGGGAGGGAGGAAGGAAGGAAGGAAGGAAGGAAGGAAGGAAGGAAGGAAGGAAGGAAGGAAGGAAGGAAGAAAGGAAGGAAGGAAGGAAGGAAGGAATAAAAAGGGAGAGAGGGAATAAAGAAAGAGGAAGGAAGGACGGTTGGGAGGAAAGAATGAAAGGACGGGATGGAGGAAGGAAGGGAAAGAAGAAAAGGGAGGGAGGGAGGGAATGGATGGAGGAAAGAAGGAAAGAAAATGGATGGAGGAAGGAATGAAGGAAAAGAAGAGAAGGGAGGAAGTTAGAAAGGGAGGGAGGGATGGAATGAATGGTGGAAGGAAGGAAGAAAGGAAGGAAGAAAAGGGAGGGAATAGATGGTGGGAGGAAGAAAGGGGAAGGAAGGAAGGAATAGGAGGGAGGGAGGAAGGAAGGGGAGGGAAGGAAGGAGGGGTGGGAGGAAGGAAGGGAAGGATGAAAAGGGAGGGAGTGAATGGTAGAGGACAGAAGGAATGAAGAAAGGAAAGAAAATGGATGGACAAAGTAATGAAGGGGAAGGAAGGAAGGAAGGAAGGAAGGAAGAAAAGGGAGGGACTAGATGGAGGGAGAAAGGAAGGAAATGAAAGGAGGGGAGGGAGGAAATAATGAAGGGAGGGAAGGAAGGAGGGGAGGGAGGGAGGGAGGAAGGAAGGAAATAAAAGGAGAGGAGGGAGGAAAGAATGAAGGGAAGGGATGGAGGAAGGAAAGAAGGTAAGGAAGAAAAGGGAATGAGAAAATGGAGGAAGGAAGGAAGAAAATGGAGGGAGGAAGGAAGGAAGGAAGGAAGGAAGGAAGGAAGGAAGGAAGGAAGAGGATGGAGGAAGGAAGAAAATAGTGGGAGGGAATGGATAGAGAAAGGATGGAAATGGATGGAGGAAGGAAGGAAGAAAAGGGAGGGAGGGAACAGAGGAAGGAAGGAAGGAAGGAAGGAAGGAAGGAAGAAAAGGGAGGGAGTGGATGGAGGAAGGAAGGAAGGAAATGAAAGGAGGAGAGGGAGGGAAGGAGGGATGAAAGAATGAAGGAAGGGGATGGAGGAAGGAAGGAATGGATGGAGGAAGGGATGAAGGAAAGGGAGGGAAGGAAGGAATGAAGGAAGGGGAGGGAAGGAAGAAAAGGGAGTGAGGAAGGAAGGAAGGAAGGAAGAAAAGGGAATAAATAGAGAAAGGAAGGAAGGGACGAGAAGGGAGAAAAGGGAGGGAGGAATGGATGGAAGAAGGAAGGACAGAAATGGATGGATGAAAGAATGAAGGAAAGGGAGGGAAGGAAGGAGGGGAGGGAGGGAGAGCGAAAGGAAGGGAGGGAGAGAAGGAAGGAAAGAATGAAGGAGGGGATGAAGGAAGGAAGAAAAGGAGGGGAGGGAATGGATGAAGGAAGGAAATGGATGGAGGAAGGAATGAAGGAAGGGGAGGGAAGGAAGAAAAGGGAGGGAGGGAATGGATGAAGGAAAGAAGGAAGGAAAGAGAAGGAGGGAATGGATGGAGGAAGGAAATGGATGGAGGAAGGAAGGAAGAAACGGGAGGGAGGGAGAGAATAGATGAAGGAAGGAAATAAGGGAGGGAAGGAAGTAAGAAAAGGGAGGGAGGGAGGGAGGGAATGGATGGATGGATGGAGGAAGGAAGGAATGAAGGAGAGGGAGAGAATGAAAGAAGAAGGAAGGCAGGAAGGAAGGAAATGAAAGGAGGAGAGGGAGGGAAGGAGGGATGAAAGAATGAAGGAAGGGGATGGAGGAAGGAAGGAATGGATGGAGGAAGGGATGAAGGAAAGGGAGGGAAGGAAGGAATGAAGGAAGGGGAGGGAAGAAAGAAAAGGGAGTGAGGAAAGAAGGAAGGAAGGAAGAAAAGGGAATAAATAGAGAAAGGAAGGAAGGGACGAGAAGGGAGAAAAGGGAGGGAGGAATGGATGGAAGAAGGAAGGACAGAAATGGATGGATGAAAGAATGAAGGAAAGGGAGGGAAGGAAGGAGGGGAGGGAGAGCGAAAGGAAGGGAGGGAGAGAAGGAAGGAAAGAATGAAGGGAGGGGATGAAGGAAGGAAGAAAAGGAAAGGAGGGAATGGATGAAGGAAGGAAATGGATGGAGGAAGGAATGAAGGAAGGGGAGGGAAGGAAGAAAAGGGAGGGAGGGAATGGATGAAGGAAAGAAGGAAGGAAAGAGAAGGAGGGAATGGATGGAGGAAGGAAATGGATGGAGGAAGGAAGGAAGAAACGGGAGGGAGGGAGAGAATAGATGAAGGAAGGAAATAAGGGAGGGAAGGAAGTAAGAAAAGGGAGGGAGGGAGGGAGGGAGGGAATGGATGGATGGATGGAGGAAGGAAGGAATGAAGGAGAGGGAGAGAATGAAAGAAGAAGGAAGGCAGGAAGGAAGGAAATGAAAGGAGGAGAGGGAGGGAAGGAGGGATGAAAGAATGAAGGGAGGGGATGGAGGAAGGAAGATAAAGGAGGTAGGGAGGCAATGGATGGAGGAAGGAAGGAATGGATGGATGGAGGAAGGGGAGGGAAGGAAGGATTGAAGGAAGGAAGGAGGGAGGGAGGGAGAGAGGGAGGAAGGGAGGAAGGAAGGGAGGAAGGAAGGAAGGAAGGAAGGAAGGAAGGAAGGAAGGAAGGAAGGAAGGAAGGAAGGAAGGAAGGAAGGAAGGAAGGAAGGAAGGAAGGAAGGAAGGAAGGAAAGAAGGAAGGAAGGAAGGAAGGAAGGAAGGAAGGAAGGAAGGAAGGAAGAAAAGGGAATAAAAAGAGAAAGGAAGGAAGGGAAGAGAAGGGAGAAAAGGGAAGGAGGGAATGGAGGAAGGAAGGAAATGGATGGAGGAAAGAATGAAGGAAAGGGAGGGAAGGAAGGAGGGGAGGGAGGGAGGAAGGAAGGATATGAAAAGAAGGGAAGGGAGGAAAGAATGAAGTAAGGGGATGAAGGAAGGAATGAAGGGAGGGAGGAAGGGAGAAAGTAAGGAAGGGGAGGGAAGGGGGAAAGAAGGAAGGAATGAATGAAGGACGAGGAGGAAGGTAAGGAAAAAATGAAGGGAGGGGATAGAGGAAGGAATGAAGGCAAGGAAGAAAAGGGAGGGAGGGAATGGAGGAAGGAAGAAAAGAAGAAAATGGATGGAGGATGGAATGAAGGAAGGTGAGGGAAGGAAAAAGGGGAGGAAGGCAGAAGGAAGAAAAAGGAGGGATGAAATAGATGAAGGAAGGGAAGGAAAGAAGGTGAGGGAGGGAGAGCGAAAGGAAGGGAGGGAAGGAAGGAAAGAATGGAGGAAGGAAGAAAAGGGAGGGGGGGAATAGATGAAGGAAGGAAATGGATGGAGGAAGGAATGAAGGAAGGGAGGAAAGAAGAAAAGGGAGGGAGGGGATGAAGGAAGGAAGGAAGAGAGGGAGGGAATGGATGGAGGAAGGAAGGAAATGGATGGAGGAAGGAAGGAAGAAAAGAGAGGGAGGGAATAGATGAAGGAAGGAACAAAATAAGGGAGGGAAGGAAGGAAGAAAGGGAGGGAGGGAATGGATGGAGGAAGGAAGGAATGAAGGAGAGGGAGGTAATGAAAGAAGGAAGGAAGGGAGAAAGGAAGGAAATGAAAGGAGGAGAGGGAGGGAAGGAGGGATGAAATAATGAAGGGAGGAGATGGAGGAAGGAAGAAAAGGAGGGAGGGAGGGAGGGAGGGAGGGAGGGAGAGAATGGATGGAGGAAGGAAGGAATGGATGGAGGAAGGTATGAAGGAAGGGGAGGGAAGGAAGGAATGAAGGAAGGAAGGAGGCGAGGGAGGGAGGAAGGAAGGAAGAAAAGGGAATAAATAGAGAAAGGAAGGAAGGGAAGAGACGGGAGAAAAGGGAGGGAGGAAATGGATGGATGAAGGAAGGAAATGGATGGAGGAAAGAATGAAGGAAAGGGAGGGAAGGAAGGAGGGGAAGGAGGAAGGAAGGATATGAAAGGAGGGGAGGGAGGAAAGAATGAAGGGAGGGGATGAAGGAAAGAATGAAGGGAGGGAGGGAGGAAGGGAGAAAGTAAGGAAGGGGAGGGAAGGGGGAAAGAAGGAAGGAGTGAATGAAAGACAAGGAGGAAGGTAAGGAAAAAATGAAGGGAGGGGATAGAGGAAGGAATAAAGGTAAGGAAGAAAAGGGAGTGAGGGAATGGAGGAAGGAAGGAAAGAAAAAAATGGATGGAAGATGGAATGAAGGAAGGTGAGGGAAGGAAAAAGGGGAGGGAGGAAGAAGGAAGAAAAAGGAGGGATGAAATAGATGAAGGAAGGGAAGGAAAGAAGGTGAGGGAGGGAGAGCGAAAGGAAGGGGGGGTGGGAGGGAAGGAAAGAAAGATAGAAGGGAGGGGATGGAGGAAAGAAGAAAAGGGAGGGAGGGAATGGATGAAGGAAAGAAATGGATGGAGGAAGGAATGAAGGAAGGGGAGGGAGGAAGGAAGAAAAGGGAGGGAGGAAGGAAGGAAGAAAGGGAAATAGGGAGGGAGGGAAGGAAGGAAAGAATGAAGGGAGGGGATGGAAGAAGGAAGAAATGGGAGGGAGGGAGGGATTGGATGGAGGAAGGAAGGAAATGGATGGAGGAAAGAATGAAGGAAAGGGAAGGAAGGAGGGGAGGGAGGAAGAAAGGAAATGAAAGGAGGGGAGGGAGGGAGGGAGGGAGGGAGGGAGGGAGGGAGGAAGGATATGAAAGGAGGGGAGGGAGGGGATGGAGGAAGGAAGGAATGAAGGGAGGGAGGAAGGGAGAAAGGAAGGAATGATTGAAGGACGAAGAGGAAGGGAAGGAAAAAATGAAGGGAGGGGATAGAGGAAGGAATGAAGGTAAGGAAGAAAAGGGAGGGAATGGAGGAAGGAAGGAAGGAAGGAAGGAAGGAAGGAAGAAAATGGATGGAGGATGGAATGAAGGAAGGGGAGGGAAGAAAGGAGGGAAGGGAGGAAGAAAAAGGAGGGATGAAATAGATGAAGGAAAGAAGGGGAGGGAAGGAAGGAAGGAAAAAAATGAAGGGAGGGGATGGAGGAAGGAAGAAAAGGGAGGGAGGGAATGGATGAAGGAAGGAAAGAAGGGAGGGAAAGAAGGAAGAAAGGGAGGGAAGGAATGGAAGGAGGAAGGACGGAAGGGGAGAGAGAGAGAGGGAGGTAGAGAGAGAGAGGGGAGGGAGAGAAAGAGAGAGAGAGAGAGAGGGAGGGAGGGGGGAGAGATGGAGAATCACAGAGCTGCCGATTGATCTGGACAGGAGAGGCAGAGCAGATCCTCTCTCCTCTGCAGTGGAGGATGGGGGGAGGGGCTGGACACTGTCAGAGAAGACGAGGCATCAGAGACCCGTGAGGGGGGGAGGGCTGAGGATCACAGAAGAGGGGCCCAGGAGGGAAATCCAATGCACAGTCAGGGATGATCGGTGCAGTAGAGGGACAGTAACAGCACCAATCTCCCTGCATGGACTTCAGCGAGGCAGCTGGAAGTCTCTCCCTCCTGCAGCTTTCAGCTGCTACATTGAAATCTATTCAGGGAGATCGGTGCTGTCACTGTCCCTCCCCTGCACCAATCACCTCTGACTTTGTTCCCGATACATATCATCCATGGGGGAAAGGTGTGTGCAGGGGCGGACTGACCATTTGGAAACTCGGGCACATTCCCAAGGGCCCAGGGTCAGTAGGGGGCCCCATGAGATGCCCCTGGTACCTTTTTCATAGGATTTTTTGAGTTTCGGCAAGGACACAGGGGCCCCATGATCCCCTATTGCCCGGGGGCCCCATGAGTTGTCAGTCCGCCCCTGTTGGTGAATAATCCTCCAAGAGACACTGTCACCCTACCTATGCAAGACCGCAATAGATCAGCAGAAATTAAATGAAAAAAAGGTAACACTAGGATTGTATTTTCTTAAAATTGCCATTTGTTTTCAATGCATAGTGTTTTAGAAAACTAAGTGGGATTCAGTTTTAAATTTACTTTAAATTGACTGCCAGGAAAAGTCCTCCTTTGCAGTGGGGTTGTGCCAACACTGCAAGTGTTATCTGGTAGTTTATATCTAGAAGGACCAGGTAAAAACAGTTTCACTCGCCTAATCCTATGCACCTGAAAGCTCTTCTGTGCTGCTAGACAGGTCACAACCTTTTTTCCCCTGCACTCCAGCAGTCTAAGGTCTTCAGACTTCATCAGGACCAATGCAGGGACCGTAGCTCTGCACTGGATGTAAGGATACCAAGGGAAAGTCCATGGAGGAGAATGCCATTTACTTGGGTAACTGTGACAGCGTGAGTAAAGTGCAGCCGATAACCGGCAACTGCATTTACCGGTGATCTGCTGTGTCAGTGGACATAGCTGATCACGTGGTAAAAGGTCGCTTTGATTGGCCTTTTACCACATCACGTGATCAGCTGTGTCCGTAGGACAAAGCGATCATGGATATCACTGGGTGCACAACCCCAGGGGCGTATAGGAGGGTGCATTCTGGGAGGACGTCATATGATGTCCTCCCAGGAC